>NW_007360989.1:334811-439572 GCF_000409485.1 Glarea lozoyensis ATCC 20868 | reverse complement strand
TAAGGGGGGGGGGGAGGGATAGTATCGGATGGGAAGCTTTGGTAGCACCAATATGTGAGAGACGACTATGGTAGCTATTGATGGAATATCATCATCGTGGAGAGGCAATGAGATTACGAATTTTAGACACTGGAACCGGGAATAGCAGGACCCTCTGTAATCTTTAGAGCTGCGGTCTTCATGTGAGTAGTACTTTCACCGCGAAATCTTTCTCTCAAGCAGAAGATCTTCATACTTCTAACCACCTGCGTATACCACCCCGCAATTCCCATCTCGTCGTATTCTTATTCCTTAGGGGCGAGATCTAGGCGTGTTGGAGGTAGGTAACATGACGCACTTGTTAGATCCGCACATCACAAGTACATGGGCAATAGGTTTGCTTCACGTCTAATCCTTCCTTATCATATAGAATCACCGAAACACTAACCATATCTAACGAGAATGGGCTCGACCCTCCGTTCTCAAAATTTAGAGCCACGCGGTTTCACGCCCTACGAGTGCGCGAATCCACCTTCAGAGCCGCAAATCATCCCAATTCTCTGAAGTGGTTGAGTTATCAATATCCGCAGGTCGCGGCCAGCCATCAAGAATTGATCATCACAAACTAAATAACCCCACAAAAGACCAGTCGCCATATCTCCTCGTACTCTTATTTCTATCTAGGAATCTCGTTGCTGGAACTTCATGTATAACTCTCCGGGGACATATCGGCAGTTTCTTATCTTTTGAGAAGGATGCTCGGGATACTTGGCTCACGATGATATCGTATTGAGGGGAAGTCGTCGTATCCGGACAATGAAGTGAGGGGGGTAGGAACGGTATAAAGAGGTGGAAAATGGCAGGAAAGAAAAATCATCTCAACCATCAAACACATTTACTATTCAATCATCCAAGAAAGATTCAAGCAATCAACTCCCCCATCAAACTCACCTACTCAATACTCAAAATGCATTTCTCCACCATTATCCTTACTACCGTCACTCTTGCCTTTTCAACGGCTTCACCTCTGCAAGAGCGTCAATTTCAGGTCTGCAGCTCCGCTCTTGATTCTGCACTTTGTTGTCAAGCGGATGTTCTTAATTTGGTGTCCTTGAGCTGTTCGACTCGCAAGTATCCCTCTTTCTCTTAGTTCCTTAAAGAGAACCATTCTTTTCTAACACGCAAACAGCACCTACCGCACCGACATCCACTCAGGATTTCACGGACATCTGCGCTACAGAGGGGCTGGTTGCGAAATGCTGCGTTTTGCCCCTTGTAAGTGTAGCTCTTGGTTTGTAAGAGGATTTGAGCTGATGACTGGTTTAGCTTGGTGAGGCGCTTCTATGCACCAGTAATTAAAGCTGCTGCCGCAATCATTCACGGAGAAGCATACGAGGGAATGATTATAGATATATTGGTGGAATTCAGGAGTGTGATGGGGACGTGGAATCAACTTCTAATAGTCTATTTTTAGTTGCAATTAAATGATTTGAGATATTCGACCCAACGATACGAATCACAAATGATGCCACGGACGAGGACTTACGAAACGTTTGTCGCTATCAAATCTTTATAGTTAAATCAATTTCAACTTACTGGTTAATAGGTAGCTTGACTGTTCATTCCCCCTTCCCCAATCAGATAATACTGGGAAGTTATTCGCATGTGAATTAACGCAAAACATTGAATTTTATGAATTTCCTGCAAGCCTGTAGTCAATCATAGACCCCGGAATCGCAGTGGGAACGACTATCCACTATAGTTTTCAATTAGCGTTGACGCACTTTATTGCTAAAATCATATATTCTGAGGGGAATAACACCTGGCATGCGCCGTTCTTTGACTGACTTACCCCGACTTCCCTGCGCACTCTGGGATGAAATGAAACAACTCTCAGCTGATAGGTACACACAAATTAAAGCCTCCGAGTATTATTTCTGGTGACTAGCCTAGCGTCAAATGACCTATTTGGATCAAATATAGAGTACATTCTCAGCAGCGTTTGTGACACCTTGTAATCATCGCCCTAAACTTTACCATGAATATTCCAGTCAGTTTGCCTAAATTTGGATTGACTAACATGAACCACACGAAGTAATTGTTATTCACTAGAGGAGCTCTAAAAAACCTCATATCCCTGTCATCACGCTCGATAAAATCTGGTCCTCTCCCGCCTTAAGTTCCCAAAACCATGGAAATCTAATTAGTCGTCAAGCCGACCTTCCTAAAATATAGCTAATATCGTCGGTAGTTCTACTTATTCTCTACCATCTATCGAGCATGTGCGATGTCGAAATATTCAACTACTATTGTGGCTGTCAATTCAATATCGTCTTGAAAAAATGTCGGAGAGCACAATTAGAAAGGGCTGCGGAATGTTCGGCGCTGGTTGTCAACCGACATCTTCACTCTGTTGTCAAATGCGGATATCATGGCGGGTATTACATTCACAGTGTGGCGACTGGTGGGACACTGGGGATGTAAGAAGGGCTGTTGACGCAGTTCTGGATGTCGGGGTAGAGTTCTTGAAATAGGGTTGTTGATTATGCCGATATAGAGGTTTTGCACGAATGGAAGCTTCAAATTGAATGGTGATCAAAGTCTGTTCTTTTGATAGAGGAAATACATTTGCCAGGATATATGGATGTATAGAGCAAGCTAGTTGAAAAGAAATTTGTGAGATTTAGAGATATCAGCTCACGATTCACACTTCTTCTTGATCGATTAGTCGGGAAAATAAGGCTCACCTAGAAGATTGTTTTTGAGAAAGAGAGTTGGCCTTGGATACAAACCATTAGCTATGAGCGGTTGCAAGTGCTGTCTTACTCCCTGCCGAAGGCGAAGTCAATAATTTCGTTCTATGACCACGATGTAACCGGGATAGATAAACTTAACTATATCGTTCAACATTCTTATGACAATTTCGACTGTCGGATCAGACTATTATTGAATGATTATGCCGAATTTGGTGAGATATTTAGGAGGTGGTTTGCTCAAGCCTGTCCACCTCACTTGGTAAAGATAATTCCTTTTTCTTGATACAACAGGCTGATCGTGTGTAGTACAGCTAGAAAAATACCTGAATAATTTCAGGCTGACCATGACTTAGATCCCGCGGATCCAATAATTGTAAATGCTTTGATGGACAAACATAGCAATTTTGCAGATGACCGCTACGAGCCACCTATGTCGTATAATTTCCTTGAACGTGAGCACATTCTGAAATATAATGGGAGAAAATGTGATTGAAACACAGTCTACTTTGCTCTTACTTCTACATCTACAAGTAAGGTGGTTGCCTAATGGCTTTCCTAAGAACCACTTTTGTGGCTAGTTGCATATTCACCTGAAAGTCGAGATGTATTACTGACTAGACAACCTCACTTTCGCAAACAATGACAGTAGGCCCCTGCCCCCTCATTATTCTATTATTGAGAGCTTGGTATTGTCATTAATGCATTCATCTAGTCGAAAATCATATAATTATTGAGTTCTGAGAATTTTCTGCGATACTTATTATCTTTGTCTGCAATAAATTCGAAATTTGCGAAGCTCTCTAGCAGAAACAACTCAGGCAGCGACGTATTGCTCAACTCAAAGAGCATCAACCATTCACACTACATTATCTACACGGAACTATGCATCTCGTTACCTCAAAAAACCTAAGGAATTCGCTCAGGCTCGCTGCGGTCAAAAACCGAGTTTTGAATCTTCTGGAACAAAATCCCTCATTAGAGCTCCCCCAAACATCAAGATACAGATTGCCCGCAACTTCGCACAATCTCCGCCATGCCAGCTACATGGGCAGGCTAATCGATGCAAGTGTTCGAGATAACTCCTCGTTCAATCCCACAGAAATCGCCGCATACCAAGACGTCACATCGAAGAGAGACCTTGATCTGCTTAAGAAGTGGGTAGACACCAAGATGAAGTATAGTCACAAAGGTTATCGCCTTCCAAGAAGATACACGCCTCGAGAGGAGGAGTTTATAACGGAAGCCCAAACGGCTATGTATCAAGCACGCTATTCACCAGAGGAGAACGGATTGAAAGAGATTGTGGAGGAGATCAGATACGCTGCTTTGATGCCGACTTCGAAATTTACGTTCAAGGATAAACATGGTTGGGAACCGTCAGAGATGCTGCTACATGACTGTAGTTTGGTGCTAGCCAAAATGGCGAGGTATCGGAAGATGCGTAGGGAGAAGGATGAGACTCGAAGAAAGCGCGGAGGGCGTTTAAAACTGCGGAAGCTTAGCCAAACGAAGTTGTCAGAAGGTACGGGGATGAAAGTTGAGAGCACTGCTCTATGGAAAGTACCACGTGTTGGCGAGTTGGAGGAAGTCGATTACTACAATGCGAGGGATACCACATTGGGAGAAGTGGAAAAAGAGCCTTGCTCCTCGAAGGATTGAATTTGAGAGACCTTACTAATTTGACCATGCTGGATATTCTGTCGGCGAAAGATGTTTGTATACATGAGTGGATTGATGCGGAGTTGTGGCAACCAACAAACATGTCATGTATGTGGAGAGAGCATGGGAAGAACTGCAGATCACATGGCTAAAGAATTTCTCAACCAAACTCAACTCCTAGGAAGATAAGGCCTCAAATGTGGCAATGTATATAGCAACAAAGCAAGATGGGTTGGATATTTGTTTGTCTCAATTCTTTCGATGTCCGTAGTAACAAGACCAAAAACTCGAGCAAGTTCCCCAATTAACAGAATTTGAATTGAAATCTGTTCTTCTAGGAACAAAGATTTATTGTTGACTTTGTAAGAATTATCCGTAAGTCCAAAGATATCATTTAAGCTGGATTCAACATCATCTGATTCTTACGAGTACAATGCGATATCACCTTTGTGGCCCAGCCATTTGAAAACATTCACCATTTCAAAGCAACATCAACCGAAATCTTTTCCACTAGAATGGGCTACTGCACGCGAAAAATAGCAGAGCATAATTCAAACAAAGTGGTCCAGTTCTTCAAGAAGCCTTTTCTCTCTTGTTTCTGTCACAGCTGTCGCGGCGTATTAGGGGTCGATATATACTTCATCCTCACCACCTCATACCCTCGTTATATCTCATCGATCTCCAGACCACGACCACATTTCACATTTCCGAATCTATGTGCATCTACGCCCAAAACCATCACGACCCATGCGGCTGCAAAACTTGGGAAGTCGCCGAACACTGCTGGCGCGCACTAGTGACTGACGTAGAATGTACTCTGGACAGACGCATAACTCCATTTCCAGTCATCCGTCGAACTCATATGTTATGCGGGTTTCACGTTAGTATTTCCTGTTGAATTTAAGCACATCGCTGACAGAAGTGGATATCAGACAGAAGACCGAGATGAAGAAGAACTGCACAATAGCGGATGGAATCAGCCATTTATCGGGGTTCGATGTAAGAAAAAGAGATTACGGAGAAAGGAGATTGAGAAGACGCATGGGAGACAACCTTTCTATACGTGGACGATCAAGATAGCAAATTTTAGATCCGAGTATACGATGCCAGAGGAGCGGCTGAAGAACGAGACTTCATCGTCCGAGGAGGAAAATAGCAGTGAAGAAGATGTTGGGAATTCCGCGAAGAAACAACAAGGTGAAGGTCGGCATAGAAGAAGAAAAGGGCCAGATGAGTGGTGTAAAGCTTGATGCTGTGGAAGGAAGATATTGTAAGAATCATATAGATGGCGGAACATGTGTAACATGGCATACGATTAGATTCTTGTTAATGTGTGCAAGGATTAATCCAAGCTCGGTGGATGGGTTAGACTTGAACGATCTGTTGTAATTTTGGCCATACACTGAGACTGCACTCTCGGTAGGTATAAACTCTCAAGCTCAAGATTGTCTAATTCTAGAACGATGATGGCGGTACCTCAATGCGTAGTAGATCCGTCTTTCAACCCCAAACTTATCCCAGATCAAGCTACTCCGCTAGTGCGGAGTGAACGAAGCCGTGATATGTGTGATCCTTTTCGGATTCTCAGTCGGAGTAAAAGCTAAAGGTAAGTTCACTCCAGTTTCAGGTATCTACTGATATAAGTTTGGCCAGGGGAGATTCCAAGACTTTGTCTCTTTGAATAGCTGAGTAGCAACCCAAACGATTGACAAAGCGTAGATTATGTTGATAGGAATAGCTCTGCATCCGAATCATTAATAAACCATGTTGAATGTATCAGATTTGACCAACCCGACGGGAGTTGTGATTACGACAGTGCAACACAGTGCTGATCTTACAATTTATTCCTAGGAAGCAACGCTACCATGTGGGAAGTGAGGATCAAATCGATTTGACCTTTGCTTGTTGATACTCTCAATTCGTTCAAGGCAAGTGCCTCTTGAATCAAACTCCGGCTCGGAGCCTGTGGGGCTATCCACCATAATGGGCTCAAAGACTCATGGAGGGTGGAATGGGTACCGCTAGTTGAATCATGTCGAATGAACTTGGGAATCAAGGACAAGGAGCATTTTGAATATCCAAGATGGCCTGTTTCCCCAAATTCACGTTTGCTTCAGATGGGAGCTCTCATCTACAAACCAGCCAACAACGAAAAGAACTGTCAAACACATCAATACCAACCATGTGTCAATACATCCAGGTAGCGTACAAGGATTGTGGGTGCAGGTACTGGACACTATCTCAATATTGCCCTCGATATCACGACAGCAACGGCAAGCAATGCGGAATATGGCCATACCCAGAAGTTCAGTCTTTCCACGAAGTCACAGGAAAAGTTTGTGACTTCTGCTGGGAGGGAGTATTAGAGGAAGCACAAGACCTTTTGGTTGGATAGTTCTGATCAAGTGTATGGGCGACAGATGGATGGAAAGTGAGATGAAGAATGGATTAAGCACACCGTAAACTCGAGCAACTCTCAATCCATACCTACAGATTCCAATATAAAATCTTTAGGAAATGCGATGCGGTTGAGGACATCCTGGCTCGCGGAGGACAAAATAAGTGTCAGCCACCTACCCGCTAACCTGAGACTAAGTAATTAGTCGACTTCGAATAGAGTTGAAAATTCTTATTTGCTGAAAATAATTAACGGAATAGTGATAATGTTTCAAGTTAATCCACTATATATACGATATTTCGTCAAATTAATTAAGGAAATATTAGTTTACGACTGCCACTTATTTTGTCCTCGGCGAGCCTGGGAACACCTGCAGGGTTTAAGATGTGGCTGATATGTGGCGTAGATCCACTTTATAGCGGGGTGATCCAATAATTCCACGCTAAGATAACTCGATAGGAATTTTTGGAAATATTTCTGGACAACCGCCGCTCATGCTCAAGGAAGAGGAGAAGCTCAATTCCCAGCTCACAAAACGTCACAATGGTACGAAAAAGGGTTGGCGCACTGGAGAAGGTTGATGCAGATCTGTGGGTTACCTCGAGACTATTCAATAAATTCTTCTGACAAATGAACTTCAGGCCTAACTTGCAGTACAAAATTCGTCGAGACCCAAGGTAAGATACCCTCAACAGCTCTGCAAATCGCATACTCACCATTTTCGCAGGTCATATACAGAAGAGTTCCTAAATCAATATGGCCAGTACCAGTCACAACGCGACATATTTATGGCGTCCCCCAATACCGCGAGTTCAAGCGGCATCATATCCTTTTCGAACCTGATAGATTTTGTAGCCCACGTCTCCGATTGTTTTCCAGAAGACACAGCAGAGTTTCCCGAAGATCTGAAGACCATCCTCACACTACATCATGCAGAATTGGAAAGCGAATTGCGGGAGAAGATTGTGGGTAGTCTGGTCTTATTGCGACGGAAAGAAATAATCGACTCCTCAAATCTTCTCAATGCGCTTTTTCCTATCCTTGTTGCGACACCAAGCAAGACGCTGCGAACATTACTGTTTCAGAAAATTCTATCGGACCTGCGAACGTCGAATGCGAAATCGATTAATCACCGACTGAACCGCACGATTCAGACGGCGTTATTTAATCTCCTTACCTCTGATCGCACATCTTCGAAGGGAATATGGGCGGTCAAAATCACAAGAGAGCTATGGAAACGACAGATTTGGACCGATGCCAAAGCAGTAGAAATTATGAAAGAAGCAAGCTTAGCGGATAACGAAAAAGTTATTGGAGGTGGCGTTCGATTCTTCCTAGGAGGAGATAAAGAGCGGGAGGAGCTCGAAGACGAGAGTAGTGATGACGAAGCTATTGATGTTGGAAAGCTCAAGCATCAGGCCGGTATCAACAAAAAGAACAAGAAAGCGAAAAGAACTATAGAAGACGCGGTGAAGAAGGTGAAACGCAACGAAAAGAAGAAGAACCAACCTCATCCTCTGAACTTTTCCGCCCTACATTTACTCCATGATCCTCAGGGATTTGCCGAACAGCTCTTTTCAAAACACCTTCACAATGGGAAATCAAAGCTCAATCTCGATCAGAAGCTGATAGTATTACAATTAGTGTCACGGCTAGTAGGTCTGCACAAGTTGACCGTCATCACTCTTTACTCATACTTTATCAAATACCTCACTCCACGTCAGCCTCAAGTTACGTCTTTCCTGGCTTCTCTCGCTCAAGCAACACACAGCCTGGTGCCTCCGGATGCTCTGGAGCCGCTTGTGCAGAAGATTGCAAATGAATTCGTTTCAGAGGCTTCCGCATCAGAAGTAGCCTCAGCTGGGTTAAATGCAATTCGAGAAATTTGCGTTCGGCAGCCTCTTGCTATGAGTGATACATTATTACAGGATCTTGTTATGTACAGGAAGAGTAAAGACAAGGGCACAATGATGGCTGCTAAGGGTCTACTCTCGTTATACCGGGAGGTTGGAGCGGATATGTTAAAGAAGAGAGACCGAGGAAAGACAGCTACGATGGGGATCAAGAGTGGTTCTATCAAGGAGCGAAGGTTCGGTGAAGAAGATGCCGGGGGAATTGAAGGACTCGAACTACTTGAGCAATGGAAGGCGGATGAACGGAAAAGAAAACGAGCTGAAAGGGGACTCCCAGAACTTGGTACAGATGAGGAAGACAATGAAGACGATGAGGCGGAAGAGCAAGCCGGTTGGGATAATTGGGACGCCGAGTCAGATGCTAGTGACGATTCTGGCGGTTGGATAGCTGTCGATAGTGATGATGAAATCAACATTAGTGACTCCGATGACGATCAGCCATCCTCCAAAAAGGTCAAATTGGATACCGCCGCAAAACAACCAGAAACAGAGGAGGAAAAAGAAAAGGCAGATGCCGTTCTAGAGAACAAAATCTCAAAGTTGGCAACCACGAAGATCTTGACACCGGCTGATCTTGCGAAACTCCAAGAACTCCGACTTGAGGCTTCAATGAACAAGGCAATGGGCAAGAACAAAACTCAGGCTCAACGTCTGAAAGAAATTGCTGATAGGCACGCGGATGATGCTCTTACTGCCGACCAAATCGAAGGTTTCTCTAAACTGCGCAAGTCGACGAAGGAGGAGATGATTGCTTTAGCGCGAGAAGGCAAGGGAGAGCGAGGAGAACACAAGAGTACGCAGGCTTTGAGGCGGGCGAAGAAGGATGCTGAAGGCAAGAGTACGACGAACAAGGAGAAGGCTAGAAAGAAGAATTTCTTGATGACTTTGGGGAAAGCGAAGTACAAGCAGAAGAGAAGTTTGACTCAGACGAGGAGGGTGTTGAAAGGTCATATTGAGAGGAGTAAGAGAGGTGGTAAGAGGGGTAATATTGGAATGTAGAGTGAAGAATATTACAAGGAGATTACCCTTGATGCGTTTTACTTCGGCCGAAGATCTAGTGATGCTATAGAGTTGCTGAGAGACGAAGAATGTAGCATGTTGTTTTAATCAAGACCGTAATGCTCGTAAAGCAGATTTTAGGCCGATTATTAACAATTTTCCTCAATCTAAATAATGTTCTGTTGCTTCAGCCCTATGGAGCTCAATCAGGACTAGCTTATATTTAACCGATGTTCACTAATCTTCAAATCAACCATGCCGAGCATACCATGTATCTAGGTAATCAAGAGCAACGATGCTGTAATGGATTTCACAGAAGTGTAAAACGACCGTAAGTTAAACTTCAATCATTATAAGCAAGAGTACATGTCAATTCCTGCAGATGTGAAAAGTTCGAGATGCACTGACGCTGCCGGTAGTGGCCCTGGTTTCACGACATGACGCTCGACATCAACCATCGAAGCGAGAATGTGTATAGGACTCCCAAACCGTTACCGGTCGACTCGAATTTGAATTTTATTGGCCTCTTGTTGCTCGGCATCTTATCTTTGTCATTCGATCGACCGATCACACCTAAGGATACGTACTTATCAACTGAACATTTCTAGTTTTGCTTGCAGTTTTTCTCATCCCTTGGAATTCGTCATATTGACTGCACCGCAACTTCACATCTCGACCACGGGAGCGGTTGCAGGAACATATACATCAAATCAGCAGAGAGACTATTCTGTAAGATTTTTAGCCATAACTTTCTAATATCTCATCTTTATTCCCGACCGTGCCGTACTTGCCGACCGACGACCGACGGCGCAATTTCTAACGACAACCTGATACATCGCGCATCTCTCACGCATGCTCATCTCTCAAGCCGGCATCGGGGTTGTTTAGAATCAGCGTTACTATCCTTAAATCTCAACAACTTGGCAAATGCTAGTCCTGGCCGTAGGCGGGCGCGATACCTCGCGGTCCGTAAAGAGGAAGATACGGGAATGTTATCTCCGTCGTGCAGAGAACATGGAAGCACGCAAAACCTGCGTCCGGAACGACAGGAAAAGCAAATCCGGCCATATCAAAGCATACGCTACGATGGCTATAGGCTCATGTGCGTCACCGGTATGTGACTGCGTCTACGACATGGCAATGTGACACGACGTCAGATGTTGGCCAAAGAACGAACCGTGTTTCGCAGCCCGGAAACCATATCGAATGAACTCGTCTCTCGCTACTGATGGAACAGACTATGGAATAACAGAATCATAGCTATTTGATCGAACCCGAAAATGGTGGCTGTTGGCTCCTAAACGAAGTGCTGCCACACGACGTTAGCCTGCGCCCAAATGAAGAGACAGAGACCTAACTGGAGCGAAGCGCATACGGAAAGAGCACCTAAGCGTAGTAGAAGAATCTGACGCTATCATACTTTGCATTTCAAATCATCTTCCTCCCAACAGCGCACCAGCCAACCTTACCCGGCTCTTGGCCGCTCAAAATGCTATCTCTATATTATCATAGGCCCTACACCAAAGCATCATGTTGCTGGCGCCGTGACGAGATAAAGAACTCTCAATCGCTATCAATCCCAACGAACTCGATTTCTGAATGGTACTGGCCAGGCCCTTCAAGCTCACAGCATGAGATCCACTCCAAATATTGCGCTGATGCTAATGTTATGCCAATCTGTTCCGGAGACTAGAATCCACAAAGCACGTCTCGGCAGCAAAGACACAGCGAACGATAAAGGTCCGCGGCAGATATGATTCCAACAACCTTATATTTCCGGTATCTAGTAAGCTAGAATGCTTATTCTATCGGCGAGTCAAACTGTTCCTCGAAGTCGTACGAGACAAAAGGATCGTGAGCTTGTTGGTTTTGAGAGACACGGCGCAACACTTTCGTTCAAGTTGCAATTCTGGAGGACCGAGAATCCCCTCTTTCGAGAGAAGAATAAGCTGGAAGCATACGATCAATGCTGGATCAATTTCTCGTATGCCCGGAACCTGCTGCGTACCTCTCGAGTGGGAAGAAGAAACCTCATTCTCTCTGTCTTGTGCAAGTATCACCTTCATTCGAAGCTATTCTCGTTGGAGTTTCGTATCGTGTCGTCAATCAGTATTCTCATTTTTTGTCGTCTCAGCCTTCTTACTGCCACCAAGTGGTGAAAAGTATCAGGGGACTGCTTTCACTGGTTGATGAGGTTGCATTTGCGATCTACGGCACTAGCAACTCAGCAGCGAACGCATATCAAATTGTGTCATGCACGGGGCATTAGCTTATTTCTTTTGGATACATGCGCGTCTTTCTGTTCAATCTTGTTTGTTCCGTTTTTAACAGGAGAGAGACCTATCTTAAGGCGTGTCCATCATGGCGAATGCAGAACTCTGCGTTGCGATCACCGAGCTTCTTCGCGACTCCTCGAGGATGCATTCAGTCAATATGCCCAGTGCCCAGGCCCTGGAGTGAGCCGTCTAACACTCGAGAGTTTGGGGGTTGAATACATACCCCGGGAAGATGCGGGTTCAGCACGTGTGGCAAAGCTATCATCATTCTTTACATCTCATTGAAGCTCAACGAAAATCGAGCCAAGCGGCAGTCATCATTGAGACACCCCCATTCTCACGGTTGAATCTGCAATGACTATACATAAATCACACCATCATGTGTTGATCAACTCAGGAGAGCGAGATCTGTTTCTTGTCGAAGCAGAAAAAAATGGGGATAGACAGATCACCGTCGGTATGCCTATCCACACAAGCATCTCTACGGTTGGAAGTGATTTCTTGGAGATTCCATTATCCATGTTTTCCTGCATTTTGTGCATTTCGATCCACGCAAGAGCTCATTGATCTGTTCAAAACCTATTCATCGTTGTGCTCTGCATTCTTTTCACGGCGAATTTGGCGTTTTGCGGCGAATTCGAGTGGGGCGCGGCGACGGTCAGCGAAAGCTCGCCTAAATTTGTTGACCTGTTACGATGTTGCATAAAATGTGAAGTCTCACGCAAGACATCATTTAATCACTGGCAAGCAAATAAGCTTTATGCATAGATGAATAAGCTCTTGGTACACTTTATTGTGTTGCACATTATTCGTCGAGGAAACATCTAGTTGGTCTCGTGACTCGTCGTTTTGACGGTGAGAACTTCTTTTGCATCTTCAAATTATGTATACTCGACTCCACTTTCCATATATTGAGATTCGCATCTTAAATTGGAGGACTGGGATTTCGTATATTTTCAACACTAGAGCAGCGTTGCCCTATCAGATCTGCACACATCTTATCTTCTTCGATCTTCATTTCTCCGCGTTTCTGTCGGTCAGACTGGAGTGCCAGAGGTTTGTCGTTGCTGACATACATGATTTCTGCTTACATACTACCAATGGCAACGAGAAGCTTTTCGTTGCCCTATTATTCCCCGTTCCTTCATGTCAGAGAACCCTAATTGTACAGATCCCACATGGCGGGAATCAGGGGTTGAGGGGTACACGCGGGACACCCTTGATATTATTCAGCCGTTTAGTGTCTCCTTCTTTGACGGATTATCACTTGAAAGTGCGTTTGAGGCACTGTTCAACACGGAACAAACCGCCAAACGCATGAAAGCAGAAGGTCAATCCTATACCCAGCTTCATATACCTCTAAGCCTCAATGATATTTAGGGAAGCTCGTGTCGAATCCAAAATGGATCGCTTGAGCTCCTTTTCCACTATTATTGAACTGGCTTTGCTTCACAGAGTGTGATTGATCTCCTTGAAACTGAGAACCAATCCAATGGTATGGTATCCAGGACAATTCTGTTCATTTCGCCTAACAGGAAGGATGTAGGGCTTCTGTCGAAGCCAAAGTACAAGTTGATCTTCCAGTCGATCATCAGATGAATACGAGGTGTCCCCAGAAATCCAAGGGCACCCCTGATGGGATGCAGAGCCTAACCGTGTCACAATCTTGGCCGCTCAAGCATTGGTCTCTGAAACTTTGTTTCCTTCCAAAGACGGCCCGGAAAGAAGCGTAATTTAAAGGGTTTGAAGGTTTTCATTAAATTATTGTATTTTATCTCGTTATCCAGCTTGCGCGAGTTATTCGCTAGTCGTATCACCAAACGCCACAATCTTAATTGCACAAAAGTCGTCCCGAAACGCCACTTCAACCCGTTAGAATTTCCAGCATTCTCATCCTTCCTTAGTCTAGTCGCATCGCATCTCTCCACTGACTCCATCGAGGCCCGAATCTACCCCCAACTCTGGCCACTGCCACTCTGTCTTTTCTTCACATGCCTGGGCAATTTCTTCGCTTGGAATTGCCTCCCCAACGCTGATGAGACGGGCACACAGAGACTCATTTCTTTCCTGAAGCCTTTTGCACTGGTTCTCGAGATCTTGAATGTACTTTTCTTTTCTCTCTCGATAGCGTCTTTGAGATGTGCGGTTCTTCTCGCGACGTTTCTGGGAAAGTTAGAGTTATGTTGTATAAATAATGAGCTAGAAGTCTTACCTCGAGTCTTTCTCCTTTCGTAGCCTTTAGTTTGTGGATGGGTTGAGTATTTGAGCCTCCCCGAAATGAGAAAGACATCGGATATGTGTCTTTTGGAATTGACTTGGGGACTTGTGATGATGAAGAAATCGGTGAGGATGTCGCAGACCAAGAGTCGCTGTCGGGAAATGAAGCGTATGTGTTGTCGAGAATTGGAAATTCGAAAGCAGAAGTGTCGATGTCCAAGTTAGCGTAGAGCAGCTCTTTTGGTTGCTTATTACTCCATGACCAGATGTCAGGGTGCATTGGTTGTTGATTCTGGTTCTGCATATTTGAGGTTGAATCTGAACTTGACTTTTCTTCTTGTGGTGTTGTAGAGAAGTCCCAAGAGTCGATGGAAGAGAGAAATAGTTTCGAGGATCCCTTTGTTTAAATGTCAGATTCTGAGATTCATAACGCGCATACCGACCGTTTTTTGGCCGCCAATGAGGTGCATAACACGGGACGTACCAGCAACGCTAAACTATCCAGCGTATTATCCGCTATTTTGTCCCCCATAATATACGGCTCTGTGAATACGGACTTAAATCCTGAGCCACAGCTTGAATCTGACAAAGCAGCGTGCGCTAAAGTCATCGTACGATAGAGGTGGGTATAAATGACTTGTACAGATAATTGTGAATTTGAATGTGTTGGTAAAGCCGCCAAGTGGTGCCAAGGGGTAAATGCAAAGTCCTAGATGGAATGTGGATGCTACAAGACAGATGTTCGCCATACTTCATGTCCCTTCCTTATGTATGAGAGTTGTGTTCTGTCTTGGCAATAACTGAGCACAATAACCATTCCCAACCCGAGGCAACGCATCGATGGTTCCGTTCATCAGTGGATGTGATTCCTTCTAATCACGTCAAACCTGCGTTTCTACCGCCAGCAATGAGCAGCAAATCGTCACGACGTTCTAGACTTTCGGAGCCCTCTTCTGGAATTCTCGGGATCTACCCGTAAGTGTTGAAGGGAGATTTCGGTTTCTTTTCTCTGACCGCCAGGCCTTCCACGTGCGTGAACGCCCTACTATGCAAAATCGACGTCATTGACGCCATTTCTAACATTTCACGAATGTCTCCTTGGGCCTGTAGCGAGGTGAGACAGAGTGCGGAAATTTCTCGTTATTCGCAATTCTCACGCGCCCAGGGGGACCGAGCTGGGGTTCTTTCCATGATTGGATAAAACAGACTACACATTCAGCCAAAACTTTTTATCACCCCTATAATTGGTTGGTTATACTCCCCTTTATGGTTTGGTGTTGTTGCTGCACGTCGCTTACTGAGATGCGTTGTCGCTTGTGATTGGCGAGTTTATTTTAAGGGGGAGTTCCCGATTAAGGAGTTAGACGAAGCCGAAAAGAACCGATGGAAGAGTACACGCGCAGGATATTCTTTCGTCTAAGCATAGAACAGACGTCAATGCAATGTGTGGGTGGGAAAGACCCGGTTCTCATGATGAAAGCTGGCGGTAAAAGATCCTTTGATTATTTATGACGGCATGGATGGCAATTTTCCGTCTGGAATCATTCCTGGGAATAATAATAGAGTGCGCTTGTATGCGTCCGTGTCTGGGATTTCTGCTGTTGACGCAGTATCGTAAGTTTTCTAGAATATAGGGGTCCAGGGAAGATCGTCGATCACAACTTACTAACCACGTACCAAATGCAGGATAACGGGTTACTACAGCGCGTTTGTATATCAGGCCACGGAAAAATGTCGCAGTTGGGTGCTTTATCGACCTGGCCCATAACCATTCTCGAAAGAGGTTATATAAGAGTTGACGGGAGATAATGGTTTTCTTCTCTGCAGACTTCACTTGTCAGACCTTGGCTATCCAATCATTTAATCGCATCCCGCAAAATGACTTCCCAAGTGAGTTCAAGCATTTCCAAAACATTGAAGATCGCGCTGATTTAAGTATAGCTTAACTCAACCGCAACACCAACCTACACTCTCGCAGAGGGAGGTCCAATTGGCGATCCTGCTACAGTCGTTCGACTTAACCGTAGTAGTGGAGGTGGTCTTGTCCTTCTTCAAGATACACAACTTATTGAGACACTTGCGCATTTTGCAAGGGAAAGAATTCCGGAACGAGTCGTCCACGCCAAGGCAGCTGGTGCCTTTGGCACTTTCACTGTAACTCACGACATCTCATCCATAACATCGGCCAAGTTTCTCAATGGTGTCGGTAAGAAGACAGAGGTAGTAGTGAGAATCTCAACCGTCGGTCCAGAGAAGGGAAGCGCAGATACAGCTCGCGATCCACGAGGATGGGGCATCAAGTTCTACACAGAGGAAGGAAATCAAGATTGGGTATTCAATAACACTGTGAGTCTCCTTCATTCGGTACAAGTTAGGAGAATCTAATAAGAACAGCCAATCTTCTTCATCCGCGACCCGATCAAGTTCCCTTCGCTTAACCGCTCCCACAAGCGTCACCCGCAAACAAATCTGACAGACAGCACAATGTTCTGGGATTTCCACAATAACAATCAAGAAGGAACTCATGAGTTAATGCATCTATTTTCAGACCGCGGAACACCTAAGTCTCTCCGTCACACTGACGCCTTTTCTGGACACACATACAAGTTTACTACTACCGACGGCAACTTTCACTATGTCAAGATCCATCTCAAAACAGATCAAGGAATCCAGAACTTCAAAGCTGAAGAAGCAACCAAGATGGCCGGCGAGAATCCAGACCACAATACCCAAGACCTCTTCGAATCCATCTCAAAAGGCGATTTCCCAACCTGGACAGCCTACCTCCAAGTCATGACCCCCTCCCAAGCAGAAACCTACCGCTGGAACATCTTCGACATGACCAAAGTCTGGCCACACGCCGACTTCCCCCTCATCCCCTTCGGCAAGCTCGAACTAAACCGCAACGTAAGCCCCCCTATCTCCACCCGACTCAAGCGAGCCTAACACCACACAGCCATCAAACTACTTCTCCGACATCGAACAAGCCGCCTTCTCCCCCTCAACCATGGTCCCCGGCATCGCCCCCTCAGCCGACCCCATGCTACAAGCGCGAATGTTCTCCTACCCCGACGCGGCGCGCTACCGACTCGGCGTAAATTACCAGCTCCTCCCGCCAAACCACGCGCACTCGCCCGTTTATTCCCCCTACCAACGCGACGGCTTCGCGAATTTCGGTGGTAACTACGGCGCGGATCCTAATTATGTGAGGACTAGTTTCCGGCCGGTGAAGGTTGGGAGAGCGGATACGCCGCACGAGGAGTGGAGTGGACGGGTGGCGGCGTATACGACGGAGGTTAAGGAGGTGGACTTTGTGCAGGCGAGGGGGATGTGGGAGGTTTTTGGGAGGACGGGACAGAGGGAGGCGTTTGTGGGGAATGTGGCTGGGCATTTGAGGATGGCGGAGGAGGGGGTGAGGAAGGAGGCTGTTGGTGAGTTTCGTACTCTTTCTTTTTTGGATCGAATGGGTTCGTGCTAACTGTGTGAATAGCGGTTTGGGCAAAGGTTGATGAAGATATGGCTAAACAGATTGAGGCTGCTATGGGGGTTTGAAGTTGTAAAAGCGTTGATGTTTGTGAAGTGAGAACTTGGATGTAAGGCGTGTGGGTTGAAGTATAGAATTACAGCCCGGTAATAGAAGACAGCATCTCATACTAATTTAGACTTAATGTAATACACCATGACAGGAATTCTATAACAAAGCGAAGAAGAATGGAGTGAGACAAGTGAGAGTATAGTCATTAACCGAATCGGTTGAAAGATTTACCCTCATGCAATAATCCATTGCAGGAAGAGCCGACCTATTGCTATGAAGTTATGAACTAGTCTCTGCGCTTAGAGTACTAGTTTTATACCTATGATTGAAACGCCTCATCTGAAATTCTGGAAACCATCGCGCGAGTATTTAGTAACTAAATGCGATGTTTCCACCATCACTTATCAGTCAAGCTTTTCTTATCCACGGCGAACACGCGAACACTGACACAAAGGAGTATTCCACACTGTCAGAGGGTTGATTATAGTCTCACAGGATGCTCATCTTCCGTCAGGCAAATACAAAGCAACCGCGAAGTTGAACTAAGTAATTGAAGTAGCTGTAAGCGCTGCTACTATAATCCCGTCTTATGCAATTCGTACTATCGTAAATCTACGTCTAGATGCAACGCCGCCATGCCCGGCCAATATATAAATTTTTACTCTTCCAATGGAGCGCCTGGAATGCAAATGAAAGCCCCGAATGTACGCCAAGCTCCCTTCCCAAGCAAATATCCCCCTCCTATCTGCCAATGAACGCCTTCCAATGATTACAATCCACTATTTAAGGTATTGTTTCCAGCTAATTCGTCTTGATCATTACAGCTGTGATCAATAATTGCTTGTTTCTTCACAAGCTTCCTCTTCGGCTTGCGCTTGATGTTCGTAGTTTCCATCTCGGAGTTTTCCTGCTTAGCACCTTGTCCTTCGGTGCTGCTTTCACTACCAGAGCGTGAGTTGCTCGGTTTCAAGATTGCCTGTTCTCTAATCATTTCAGTTTCCGCAGCTTCAGTCCAACTTGGCATCCCAGTTTTCATGACAAAGATAGAATTTAAACCAGGTCCAAAATATCGATCCTTTCGAGTTGTACTTCTGAATCCACCTTCAAGTGCTGACATTGCAGCGCGAGTTGTTCGCATTTTTTTGCTTTTTCTTCCACCTTCGCTAAGAAGGTTGCTCAATCGTATACGATCCTGTTGAAGATGATTGTCGTTCGCCACGATCGACCGGGTATATGGCGCAAGATCAAGAGTGATTATAGCAAAGTTGCGATCGAATGCCGATGCGTCAAGTCGACCGGATAACGAAGAAGAGTTCTCTGGCTCAGAGATTGGATCGAATGCCAACCCAAAATCGGTTCGGGAAAGGTTTCGATCTGGATCTGAAATCTGTTTGTGAATGATTTCAGTCAAACGACCTTCGCTTGGAAGATTCAATTCGGGCGGGATCTCGAATCCGAATTTGACATGACTGTCCTCCTGAAGATATTTCCTGGCTCTGCATTTCATCCACAGCGAGATGTCTTTCGGCAACGAGCTGAACTCGACCCTTGGAGAAACATCCATGATGGGATATGCCTGGATAAAGTCTTCCTGTGCCTTTGACGTCAACTTTGGTAGCTCGACATCCATGAGAACCTTATCATCATTAGCAATGGTTTTTTTAATTGGCTGCTGATCTTACCTGATTGTCTGATGCGAAAGCGACGTCGGAACAGATATCGGCCACGCTCATCATTTCCGTGAAGTCCTGGTACATCTTCAATGTTGAGTAGTCGGAGGCTCCATTATGGCCTTCGCTGCGGCACAGAGTTCGCATATTTGACCCCCACTTCTCTATGTCTATCGTCTTGTGCCAATCACCGACATCAAAGCTCCAAGTATCCCAGGCCTCATGAAGGATTTCCTCCTCGACATCTAGATAGTGGCAGTGACTTTCAAGATTATCTTGACTGAAGCTTCCCATGCCCGCGTGGTATGTATCTTCGCTAACAACACGGATCTTTTCACCTTTGGAATCAATATCCTCACCAATGGGCCAACGAGGATAAAACCAGTCCAGGCCACTTTTGACATCCCCGACGGCGAATTGACACCAAAAGTTCAAGTCCATTATAGAAGCGCGAAGATCAAACTTTCGACTCCGGTAAAGAGCAGCAACGGCTTGACGTTTTAGAGCATGGCCTTCACATGCAGCCACAACCAACAGGTAATCAATCGCTAGGTCTACAGACGGTGCCTGGAAGCGAAAGATGCCGTGTAGAGTAAGACCATTAAAAGGTATGGCATTCTCATCGTTGCAAGTTATGATTATCGGCCGCTTGGACTGGGCCAGAATCGATATGATAGTCTGCCAGAATAGCTTATCTTCGTCGAAAATAATGTCTGCTTCCTCGATCAAGATCAGGGATTGCTTTTGCTGCTTTGAAGATGGCTTTGATGAGTTGTTGGTAGAGGCGACGTCTACTTTCTTAGAGATTGTGGTGCGCTTCGATGGTATCGTTTTAGTTTGTGACACTGGCTTTACTTTGAAGAAGGAGTCCATAGTCCCTTGTCGGCCGCTTTCGAGGTCGTTTGCCAACGCCTGATCATCACGAAGATTGTCTTCGTCGACTAGACCAGCCTTGTGTGGTTGTTGCACTTGATGATTCCGTGTCATATCACCAACCTTCTCTAGAATATCCTTTCCACTCCGTTTGCTACCAGGGTTAATCTCAAATACTTCAAAGCCGAGCTCCCTCGCTATAGCATAGACTGTAGCAGTCTTCCCACAGCCATGTGGGCCACTCAAAACAACCGCATTTGTTAACCGGGTGGGATCTTTCGATTCCATAGCAGCCGCATCGCCATTTCGAATCACGGTTTTCCTGACTGACGTCGCTCGACCAAGGTTTTCGAAGTCGTCCTCTGGGTCGGTTATTTCATCTAGGTCATTATCTTCTTCATCGCTGGAGACGATAAAATCGTCCTGCTTTTTGGGCTTCCTCTTCCTCTTGCCTACGTGTTCTCCTTTCGCAAGCCCATGAGCCCGTGTTGGACCACCAACGGCGCCAGTATCAACAGACTGGACAATAAGAGTTTGTAGCCAATTTCTCAGCATTACAGGCTCCTTACTGTGCTGAAGAACCTCTGAAGCACATCTTGGAGCATATTTCTGTATCCATGCTTGTGTTTCACATTTTCCCTGGTCAAAGGCGGAAAGCCTCGATTGAATTGTACCGTAGACATTCGCAATTGCTGGATGGACTCGTGTGCGGGTCGAGGTCGTCTTGCTACCATCTTCAGACGGAGATATACCATTCATGGTGTCGTGCGTTTCTAGCGGAGCCCGAAGTTCCTTCCTCACCCTCCGTTGCAAACTGCTGCCCCCCTCGTAGTGTTTGGATGGTATTCGAAGGCAACGTGGAATTGTCGGAAACTCATCTGGGTTGGTTTCTGCAATGGTTCTTGCCACTGCCTTAACATTCAAATTTTCGGACAACACAGATACTATTTGTTCCTTATCCGGAACGCTCACAGCTTGATACTTCGACTTTTTCTCGGTTGGTGCTGAAGCATGGATCATTCTTCCTGTACTCTGCACATGCTGAATTTCATGGTCAATACCACGAACATGTTGCATTCCTTTCCACGGCCACGCAGGTTCTACGGCACCAGGAAATTTTAAAATGCCGTTAGAACCGCCAAACGAAGCAAAAGTTGATTTTTTAGGGGGGCTCTTAGATCGATCGAAGGAAGCCATCCCTGTCCGTCCCGCAGGTTTTGCCCTCTTGGGGTTGGAGAGAACGGGGTTTGACCGCGCGTCCGGCTCTTCAATCTTGTCTTCGAGTTTCGCCTGCCTTTTCCCCCCAAAAAGTGGATGAAGGGGCTTCGATTGATTGACAGGTTTCTTCTCAGGCTCTTTCGGGACCGCGTCATTCGGCGTTGAATCTTCGATAGTGGTAGGCCTTGCATTTAGAATATTGTTTATTCTTACACCAAGGTGCGCCGTAAGAAAGTGCTCTCCGCCGTAAAATACTGTGACCATTCTCGATTTGCGAGCCTTTTTCGTTTTCTTGTTCTTGCTTTCAGGCGGGATACATTTTTGGGGGGGTGATCCAATCGTTCCAGTGCTCGGATTCCATTGCAGCATCTTCTTTAGCTTGTTACTCGCATTGCCAGTGCTACCCGTTTTGCTTTCCCGTGCAACGGAGCTGCCATTTATATTGTCGTGAGAATTGGACGTCTCGGTAGACTGGTTCTTCATAAGTTGTGGGTTTTCGGATGTGCTGTTCTGGTTCGAATCGGTAGGGTTTGAGTGAGCTGTAGGCGAAGTTTCTCGAAGGCTCCTGCGCTCTTTGTTCAATAGTTCTTGTTGAGGTTTAGGCCCCGTCAATTCGATTGAAATTGCGGTTGGCATCTGAACATCTTTCCCCGGTTCCTGGACTAAAGACGTGATTGACGATTTCTTGACCTTTGATTTCCGGCTCGCTTTCTCTTTCTTCGTCTGGTCACCATTCTGTCCAATAACCTCATGTACACTATTTGCTAGAGGACCTTGTACTTCAGGAGAGGCAGTCTTTCTCCTTTTCCTCCGGACTTGGTTGATATCCACCTCTAGCAGGTCTACTTGAGCAGGGCTCCCGTTCGTACCAGGCACCGCCGCGTGCGGTTTCTTGCCAATTACAGCATCAAGATGCGTCTTTTCAACAGAATGATTAGTCGTGGTGCCATCGTTGGAAGAATGGAGTAGATGAGTCCCGGGGGCGGGTGGGTTCTCTAATGCGTGCGACCGTTGCGGTTCTGGAGGGGTTAGAATGCCAATTCAGAGCAGGAAAGGGGTTTTTAGTACGAACTTGAGGCCTTTTTAAACAAGGGAAACACTTTCTTGCGGTCTTCGTTCATCTCCCCTAGTGTCATTGTCGCTAAAGCTGCCATTCGAATCGCTGAAAATATGCAAGTTCAAGTACTCGAAGTTCACGCGTCCTGAAATGCAATGTGGAACAACTTCATTTTTTTTGTAAATCAAAATCCAGAGCGATCAGAGCAGTTCGAAAGATTTTAATTCAACCTTGTATGTGCAGACGGACGTTCCAGGTGGCAGCGTGATTATGATATAATTAATGGGCAGAAAAGTCGCGACTAGGAGTTTCGATGATGTATGGGAGTCGCGTCGACCGCGATTAGCACTTTAACTTTTTCGGCCACCGTAGTTAGCGTGGCGTGCTCTGATCCCTGTCCCAAAAAATATTTGACGATACGCGATGGAAAAGTTTAGACCGCTGAGTTGCACGAATTCGAAGTCAATCGCAATACCTCCAGGCAACTCGGCGGCAAAGGATCCAATGCCGTCCAAATTCTCTTTGCAGAGACCTTATGTCGTAGCGACACTGCCGAAACCTCTTGATCATGACCATGGAGGTTATGTTATTGGAGAAGTGTTTGGCGGGGCACCTGGCTCAAAAAAGAGAAAAAGATCGGAACTAGTCGTTGGAATTGATGGTGAAGGTCTTAACATTTACGATGTATGACCCTATATCCGGATGCTGCAACTCTTCAAGTCCACTAACATTAGCCAGATATCCTCAACCAGGCTCATCACCTCCTATGCTCTCCCTCCGCAGTCGTCCTTTTCCTGCAGTCCAACCTCGTTTCGCAGTCGGCTGTCGAAAAGCAGAATCAGTCGACGAACGTACGCATCTACTAGTGGGACCGACGCTAGAATTACTGTATTCAAGGACGACAATGATGTATCGACAGGAACAACCTCTTCCAGCGCATCGCGCATCGTCACAGGCGCTGGAAATCCAATTGTTTTCAACGGTATTACCACGCCCCACCATGGGACAGATGCATCAACGGGTCTCAAAGAACTTATAGTAGTTAGAAAAAGCGGCGATATTGAATGTCTGGATGGCGACACTCTCGAAGAAAGATGGACCTCGCCTGCGTCCGCATTAGAGGGAACCATCGACGAGTTGGGCGGTCAACGGGTTGTCGAGTTTGCGGCTTTGACTAGCTCCTACTCTGTAGCTCAAGGGATATTCAAGGAGAGTCAGAAAATATCTACAGCTTTTCCCCAGGAAGTTTCTGAGGATGGCTATAATCCAGATGTTCTTGTGCTTGTATCACGACAGGATTCGCCGGGGTCTTCCTTCGTTAGGTGGATTCATATCGTCGCATTTCCACGTATATCATTAGGCCAGGCGATGGGCTCGAAACACTCGGTACATGTCTTGCTCTCGGCACAACTACCCGCAGGCAGTGCTCATCGCTCTGAAAAAACAGCGCACTTCGCTCTCCACGCACTTGGTGGCACTCTGCACCAACTGTACGAGAGTAAGTTGACCACCTTCACGCTGACTGAACTAGGAGCGAGGGTGCAATCAAACATGAATGTTCACGATTCTAATTCGTTCCTCCGACTGTCAAGCACATCTATTATGGTTTCTTCTCAGGCCAAATTGAATGTTTATAATCCCAAGTATCAATCCCTATTGTCGACAGTCGACTTGGCCATTCTCAACGAGAAGGAGACGCTTAAGCGTAAGCGCGAAACGGATTCTGAGGGCGAAAATGTCCCCTTAGGAAAGTCTTACCTCGCAAGCTACTTTCCCAAGCTTAGCATTGCTCTAGCACTCGTTGGCAACAATATTGTCGCAGTCCAGATTGAAGGGAACAAGGATCGTAAAGGTGGATCCAGCGCCACAGGACTACTGATTGACTCGCTGGGTTGTGCAATGCCTGGGCAGAAACGCGACACAGAAAAAAAGTTGAATGCAAAAATTTTGGACTCCGTCACAATAACCGGTCATTTCCCTGGGACTGTAAACGCCGATGGGCCGTCTATCAAGAGTGTTCGGAAACTCGAAGCAGCTGTGTCTGCTGGCGACGTGGAGCAATTTGACAAAATAATGGCGGAGAAGGGAGTGAGACCTATACTTGGATCTGATAAGAAGTTCTCGCAAGAATTGTCCAAACGGGCAATTATTGCCATTGATCGACGCTGGATTTTGTACTCCTTGAGAAAAATATTTCAGTGGAATCACTCAGCGAACGGGGGAGAACCTCGACTTTCCGTGTCCTTTTACGCTCCAACAACATTTCTCTGGCTCATTCAGAGTGGCCATATGACTATCTCAAACATTCGCGCAGCGTTTCAAGGTGATTCTGCGCTCTTTGATTGCGAGATCGACGCGAGCGATCTCGTCTCTGCCGTATATGATATCAATCCGGATATGGATTTGTTATTTGGCCTCGTTAGGCACAATCATCTGGATGCCATTGGATTGGTCGAAGTTGTTCGAATCTTAATTGAGAGCTTTGAGCTGTTAGGGGAGAAAAACGATGCCCGGCCAAGTTTGCTCACCAACGGAGAAGGTGCTCCTGATGACGATGAAGACATGGATGCTGAGATAGAAGAACTCGGGGCAGAAGCTGAGGAATTTCTGAATCTTGCAGAATACCACCTCGAAGCAGGATCTGGGGTCAGAGGTCAAGCTTTAAGTTTGTCGCTTTCTAAACTATATGCTTGTCCGACAAACTCTATCGTGAATGCTCTCCAAACCAGACTGTCGAGCCGGGAAATTGTTTGTCTGATCTACTTGCTCAGGTTCGATCTGCAAAAGGGAGGTTGGACTGCCAAGTATCTTGATACTGATCCTCAAGATGAGGCGACAGATGCTGCCGAAGTTCCAGATAATGCGATCATACTCATATCGACGTTACTGGGAAATTGTATCGATGCTATTGGGGCTGGTGGATGGTTGGCTGGTGATGCGATGTTGGTGCGTGGAGACGGCAGTTCAGATGCAGAAGATTTGATTTCAGCCCTTAAGCTTGAAGTTAGTGCTGCATTAGAGTCCATCGAGGAAGGAACATACTTGAAAGGTATAACATCTGAAATGGTGCGGTACGGAAATGCGGTTCAAATGGCTCTGAAAGAGCAACCTCATCACGAACCCTCCGCAAACAAGAAACGCAAACCTGTCACATTGAAGTTGATTGATCCAGAGCAGATGATTTTACCTGTCGGTCTAAAAGCAGAACAGCAAATTTCACGTCAAAGGGTTGGTGCCGGAGGAGAGATTCAGGCACGAACGGCTAGAGACATTGGGCACTTGAAGAGTCAGAAGGTCGGCAAATATACCTTTGAGCGGATTGTGATTTGATTTAGCGAGTTACAAAGCTTTACAATTAGTCAGTAGCATCTAGCTTTCTATACACCCGTATTTCCTCATAATTCTCCAGTTCTCTTCAAAGGTGGGGATACCTCTGGGACATAACGAGTATCACCAGCACGTGATTGCCTTATCTTTCCCATTTTTTTATAGCTTGACAAACCATATCACTACATCAATCTCTGTGGCATGAAGTATATGATGTGGATGTAGAAACGCAATCACGAAATCCTCTGACCTCCTCGGGTTTGTCCAAACGGTGTACAGGTGTAATCAACAGTACGCCGAGCGATTGATCTTCTGCTCCTTGATTGTCGACTGCCACAAGACCTACGCTAGTAGGTCGACAAATTTATACCTAGCTTTCTAGATACTGTTGCTAAACTTTGACGCTGCTAGATCTGCTTCAAATTCATATATCAGCGCCACTTCCATAAAAGCGTTGGATCCACAAGATGTCATCACATCCACTGGATCCATTGTCAGCAGCGGAAATTACCCACATCTCCTCGTCGATTAAGGAGAAATCACCAGGCAAATCCCTACACTTCAAAGTCATATCCATCAACGAACCACCGAAGCACCTTCTGAGAAAATACCTTATAGCTGAGAGAAATGGAGGTTCAACATCCCACTTACCACGTCTCGCCTCAGCCCTGTACTATCACCGCGGTACTTCGGATATGTTTCTTGTGACGATCAATTTATCAGAGAATTCTGTTGAGCAGATCAAACTTTTAGAATCCCATTTCCATGGACAAGCGGATGTAGATGAGATCTTGGAAATGAGAGACGCTTGCCTGAAGCACCCTCAGGTGATTGAAGCAATCAAAAAGTATCAGCTTCCGGATCATTTAAAGGTTGTTTGTGATACCTGGCCGTACGGAAGGGATTCTGAAGATCATCATCCACGTTATGTACAGGTACGTAAAATTTCATTTCATTCAGAAGCGTTCAGAAATCGTCGACATCCGTCTCCCAAAGCTTCCGACAGTCACTAACAGACGAAAGTGCTACCTCTTCGCTGAAGGAGAACACCCTGGCTCCAACCATTACGACATGCCACTACCTTTCTCGCCAGTACTTGATATGACGACGAAAGAGCTTGTTGACATCATTCGCCTCCCGACAGGACCCGGTTCAGAACTCAAGCATGATTCAGTTTATGTCCCTCACCCAGCTAGAGAATATCATCATGCGCTCCAATCGGGACCAGCTCGAACAGATCTCAAATCTCTCACAGTCCACCAACCTCAAGGTGTTTCATTCAGCGTGGATGGTTATCTCGTTCGTTGGCAAAAGTGGAGATTCAGACTAGGCTTTAATTGGAGAGAGGGAATGGTCTTGCACGATGTGACTTATGACGGCAGGGAACTGTTTCATCGATTGAGTTTGAGTGAGATGTTTGTCCCCTATGGTGATCCGAGGATGCCGTATTCGAGGAAGAGCGTTTTTGATGTGGGAGATATTGGTGCAGGGGTGGCTGCAAATAATTTGGCGCTGGGATGCGATTGTCTAGGTTCGATCAAGGTATGTTGACAGAATTCTAATTTTGATCTCTGCATTGCATCGTAGAAGACACGAATTCATACCCATGTATTCGTTCTTAGGCTAATAACTACCTAGTATTTCTCCTTCGTGGTCTCAAACTCTCAAGGACAACCAGTTGACAAGCCGAATGCCATATGTATGCATGAGATTGATGATGGCATTGGATGGAAACACACAAACACTCGAACTGGAGCCGTTTCTATTGTCAGGTCGCGTGTTTTGGTCCTACAAACGATCATAACTGTTGGAAACTACGAGTATATCTTCATGTGGCATTTGGATCAAGCAGCTGGGTTGCATTACAAGATACAAGCTACTGGTATTCTCTCGACAGCACCAATTGATCCCGGCGTCACAGTCCCTTTTGGCACGAATGTGAATGAGGGTGTTATGGCACCTTTCCATCAACACGTTTTCAGTCTCCGGATCGATCCGTGTATCGACGGCAGCAACAACTCTTTCGTTGAAGAAGATTCTGTCGCTATGCCCTGGGATGAGAGTAATCCGTATGGCGTTGGATATGTTACAAAAAGCCAACTTCTCTCGAAGTCAGGTTACTCGGACTCTGCTCCTAATCGTGTTCACAAGATAGTTAATCCATCAAGCATCAACAAAACTTCCGGCAAACCCGTCGCTTACGCAATCCACAGCCCCTCGAAACAAATGCTTCTCGCCCATCCAAATTCATGGCACGGCAAGCGAGCAAAATATGCATTTCACCCGTTTTGGGTGACAGCTCACAAGGACGATGAACTGTATGCTGCAGGCGATTACACTTACCAATCTCACCCTGACTTCACAAGCGACTTAGCAGCATGGACAGCCCGGGAAGACAACACAGAAGATACGGATATTGTCGTTTGGCACTCAATAAGTCTGACGCATAATCCTAGAACTGAGGATTATCCGGTAATGCCGTGCGATACGATGACCGTCAGTTTGAAGCCGAGCGGATTCTTTGAACAGAACCCTGCGCTTGATGTACCGCAGAGTACTCAGAAGGGAAATCAAAGTGTCTTGATTGAAGACAAATCGTTAAAAAATGTATTGGGGGGAGCAGAAAGTCGTGGTTCTGGCCGAGACTCGAAATTATGAATCGGGGCGAAACTCGAGGGGGAGGTCGCTTGGAGGTTCAACACGTGAGATATATTTCCTTTTTGCAACCAGATCCTACGTATATGTTGGCCGCTCTAGACTTTACATTGCTCGATTGTAAATTGTCATAATAACATAGAAGATTGAATTCAAATTCGTGCTGCGTCATGACTTGAACCAATGGCACACGTCATTTTAGTTCGAGTTTTCGCTGATCTTGGCGGTCAATTGGCATCAGTCATGTAAACTCCCAAACCTCATAGATTGCCGTGCTTGCCACAATTGGCACCTATAAAGTCTACAAAAGGACGAATAATAACTTGCTGACAGAGTAATGCTTGATTGCCAAGTGACGAGTTTAGACTTTCTGGGCTCGTGGAACTGTTAGGCTGTTAGCCAAATGACATTGAAGCTAATGAGACGGAGTAGCCGTGGGGTTCTCTTGTCAAAACCATCTCGTCTTTCTTCTTTCTTACTTCCTCAACTCCAACATAAAATCAACGTGCAAACGTCTCATCACTTTGCGACTTTCACACCAATACCAGCTAGATCAACTAGAACGCGCGAGAATAGCATATTTCCACCAGAGACGAGAACGAGAGAACAAGACATACAGAAAAACAAAATGTCACCAATAAAATTGAATGAGGGACCAGACTCGGTTCGAATGCTAGTGCTCGAAACCGACGAACCTCATCCAGACACCAAAGAGTCCAAAGGGAGTTTTGGCGATATTTTCAACAACCTCTTTACCGAAGCCGGGAAAGAACATGATCCTCCACTCGGAGTAGAGACAGACATGCATTATATAGTCGACGACCCAGAGAACGATCACCATGGTCACGTTCCTCATATTTCCGAGATTGGAAAAGACGTCACTGCCATCTTGATCACGGGAAGCATGTACGATGCACATGGCGACAATCCATGGATTCAAAAACTCATCGAACTACTCACGGCACTCTGGAAAGAACGCCCGGATATGAAATTCAGCGGTGTCTGCTTCGGCCACCAGATTCTGGCTCGGACACTCGGTGCAAAAGTCGAGCCTACGGAAGGAGGAGATTGGGAATTAGCTTACACTAAAATGGATCTCACGCCTCTTGGACAAAGACTATTCCGTACCGAGAATCGCAACCTCTCACTCCATCAAATGCATCAAGATCAAGTCACCACAGTGCCCTCACCCTCAACTACATCTCTATTGTCTTCCAAAGACGAAGTCGACGTCTGGGCCAGCAGCGACCACACCAAGATTCAAGGACTGTATATCCGGGAACGCCTGTTTACTAGTCAAGGACATCTGGGCTTTGATGAGAAGATGGTGCGTAGACAGATTGAGGCGAGGGTGGAGAGTGGTGGGATTAAGAGCGAGGATAGGGCGGCAGAGGCTAAGGAGACGGCGCATTTGAAGCATGATGGGAATGTGGTTGCCGGTGCGATTTTGAGGTTTTTTCATGGGGATGATCGGAAGATTGAGGAGAGGTGATTTTACTGGGAGCTTATTCTAATGAGCAAGACGTATTTAGGTGTTAAGATTGATGTCGAGGTATAAAATAGAAAGATCTTGAAAGAAATTTAGACCAAGACATTTGTATACAATAGAAAGTTAATTTAAGGGAGCCGCTAAAGCATTGTCGCGTTTTGGTTAATGTAAGTTCGTTACATGTCACTGAAAATTACCTTCTATGATCAACTATAGTAAAGTACCTTCACTCGACAGTACTCAAGACCCGAGATAGTAATTATCCATATCCCATATTAGGAATTTTTCGAGTAATCCTAAACGATATATGATTATATACGACCTGAACTTAGCTAGCATTACTGTGTAGTAGGTTCAAGGTAATTACATAGGGAATGTGCCATGTTGTTGCCCTGGAATACACAAGTGAGAAGAATATCTATGACAATAGTCTATCTCCTTCACTTGCTTATCGGCACAGAAAATGTGCAGGCGGGACAGCCGCCGATCATTAATTGTACAGGTTTAGCACAGGAATAAAACACATAAATTAAATAAGAAAGCACTGTTTCGGTTAGCTTTTCACATTTGTTTACCAAGCTATATCCTCAGAGTCTCCATTGGTAGGTACCCGCACCAATGAAGATATGCTTCATTGTGTACCAAAATATACCTAGTTACTGAAGGTAACCTTTTTCATACTGCGATATCTCGAGCCTCTTTCCCTCCTAAGTACCTCCCTATCGACACAGACCGGCTCGAATATCGCAGGTAACCAAGATATACTAGGAGAGTCAAAAGGTTGGTACCAATACTAGAATAAAAGTAAAAGATTTGGTACTATGAGCCAGGCCCTCTGGGAGGTACCAAGGTCTACCATTCCAAATGAGCATCACTGGTTGCGGTTCTCGTCAACAACATTTTATGCAATTCACAACAGGCTAAAGCAATCAGGAACACGGAGTCCAGTTAGCAGGCGGATGGGGGTAGATTTTGTTTGTTTAGACTCTGAACCGAACCGCTTTAAGTGGTATGTTATTATTAACCTTGGTTTGTCACTTCGGCATTTAAAGACTGTCATTCGTTCAACATTCAAAAGACTGGTTGTGAATTAGCAGCACCGTTTAGAAGTCCTTGCCCAAAGAGGGTAAAACGTTAAGTAAACGTGGTCTTGTGTAGCCACACCTTTTAAGCCCTAGCATAACTGTAGATTTTGTGCGTGAATTCGATCTGGCTGTGGTATAGGAATTAAAGATATCCAAAATAGGACATATTACCCACAAGTATTTCAGGCTGTATTTCACTGAGTCTTTTGACTTCCGCACAACACTGTTTCCAAATAACTTTTATCATATTTCTGGTTCTTAATTCAAAACTCTTCAACGCTCAAAACCGCAAAGCAGCTCTAACACTCGGATGGTAAGTGAGTGACAGCCTCTCTTCGTAACAGACAATCTTGTAGCGGTAGCTAATACCTCATCCAATACAGCATCAACTCAGGCTCAATACTCCAGAACGCCTTGTGGTCTGGCCGGAAATCGTTCACTCATATCTATGGAAACACCAGAGTTTTGATCTCGAAAATCGGAACCATATATGCTGCCAATTCAATCATTTCTTCTCATTTTCTTCAGTTTCATCAGATCCAGGTATTCCTAGTTGATTCCCCTATATTAAGGGAGAAACATGTTCCAGTATATCACAAGTATCTGAGAACTCTCTTTTCGTATCCAACAACAACTTCTCCCTCACTGCTAAATAGCGGTTTCCTCACATGACCAAAGCACCTTCCGTTACTACACTCATCTAATCCCTGATTTAAATCAATCACTCACTCACTCAGATCCATTGAAGCATCAGTTTCATCCCCATCCCCATCCTCAGCTTCGTCCGAATCCATATCGTCCAACCACCCTTTCACATCGTCGTCATCGTCCATATAAATTAGGTCGTCGTCGTTCATCTCCCAATTCATGCCCAAACTAATGCCTTCAGCCGCTAGAGATGCCTGGTTGTTGGCGTCCAAATTTCTGATGAATTCTTCATCTTCATCATTGTTACCATCGTCTGATGGTGTTTCAACATCAGAGGAGTGATTGGCTGCTGATTCGGCAAGAAGCTTCGTTTGTTCGGCCAAGTCGTCGAGGGAATATGAGTCAATCATCAAGTGTTGATTGCCCATGGAGCCTATGATGGTGTCAATTGGTCGGAATGTATACGAATTTTCTGGGCGTTGAAATGGGGACTATTTATCGTTAGCATGAATTAGACATGTTGATAGATTAAAGAGTTTCTCACGTACAGTGATGTCGAGTACAATCCCACGTTGCTTCCAGGCCCTCTTAGCTTGCTCCTCCCACCAAGTCTGAGCATTCCAGCTTCCACCATTTCCACGTGGTGTACCATCCTTGTAGTACTTGAGTCTTTTGTAATGTTGGGGTACTTTGCGTTCTTTGCGTTTTCTGCCGTCTTTACGATGTGGGCGTGCGTAAATCTATACACAAGTCAGTCAAAATCAACACCGCCCTTGGAATAATATACCATATCGCATGCTACACTGAACATTAGTTCTATTGTCCTGGCCTTCAATGAAGTTTGACCTGGTTTGTCAGGTTGCCATGCCCCTTCTCTTACTGCAAGTTTGTTGCATTCCAAGTGGAAGGCGTGTTCCATTGCTGGTCGTCCCACTGGCATTGCGTTCGAGTGCTGCATATCCCCGCAAAATCCTTTGTAGCCCTTCACTTTCATCATCCAGTTGAACCCTTTCCTGTAATAAACAACGGTGAGCTTGCTCCCGTGGAGTTTGTTGAGGTCTTCCATCCGGATGGCCATCTTGACGCTGGGTTTGGAACCACGCCGTGACCTGAATATTTTCTTGTGGTGTTTAGATCGAGATTTTGAAAATTCGAAAGTGAGGCCATCAGGTATGAGCGAAGTTCACTGCGGCACATTGGTTTCCCGTGCAAGTCATCTCACAATTCACCACAACAATTGCATTTACCGGCAAAGTCTCGGCGCGAAACGACGATTGAGTCATTTATAAACCATATTGAAGCAAAATTGTTAACCCAATCAGGAACTCCCTCGGGAGTCCTGATTGAAGGGCTGGTAAAAAAGCTTTGCCTAGCATGGGCGATCTTATGGTCGTTACCACGTTGGAAAACGACAAACCTTCGGGTACAGTCGTGGAATCGCTTTTCAGCTACTAGTAGGTGTTTCCCACCCCCGCCTTCGAGCAAGTCTCAGGTAAATTACAACATGTTGTAGTTGCAATTAACTTCTCCGGAAGACAGCCAGAAGCTGTACATTGAGGGGATGCGTCGGAGGAGAATTTCTTTTTGGAATCTTTTTCTTGCTAAAGATTTTGTAACTCTGTATTCTTATTTTTCAATTTTTGGTCAGTTGATCTGTTTTAAATTGCAACTGACAGAGCATATAACGATCTACAAAGCCTTTTGTACGTTGTCAATTTGGGTCGTCTTCGTCGTCGTCAAATGTGGGGCACGGCTAAGCGAGTATCTCCTGATTTTGCGCGAAGTTGGGTCAGAATCTCAACCAGCGAATTGCAATAAAATATCGTTGATCATAAATTGAAGCTTCGTTCAGAAAGTTGATATTTTCATGGCGAGATCGACTCAAATTACACGGCTGAAAAATTTCCCGTCGGGCAACATGAGGTGAATCTCAGACTCGCTGTGAATGACTAGGCTCAAGACGCATCTAAAAGTATTCGGAAGCTCACCTTCTTCAAAACCTTCGCAAATTTCGCTCAATCCAGAACCGCACTTTTGAGATGTCTTCCACCAACATCTTGCCAGACCAAGTGCAGGAAGTGCTTGGTAACCTCGGTCAACTACCAGAATATCGCAACACTACTTTCCTACAAATCACAGAAAAGGTCACATTTCCGCAATTTCTTCGCGACCTGAGCAGAGCGAATGGCAATCAGTTTATTAGCCGTCCTATTGCAGAAGAATCATGGGCTTCGGCTTGCAGAACGTTAGCGGATACTGCTTTTGGCGTTTCAAAAGACGTCACATCGACTGGTCCTAAGGACCTTGTCTTGTTCGAGGCTTTTTCCCAGGTAAGATGACCCTTAAACTCGTGATTTTTGACATGACTTGCTGACTGATAACGTAGGTTGAGAGCTGTCCGAACTGGAAGGCGGAATCATTTTGGGCAGCCGCATCTGAGCAGGCAAAACTCCAAGGAGTGAACCTAGATATTTCCGTATGCGTCCCTTTGTCTCCCACTGAATACCACTAAGTTTTCTTCTCTAGCCGTCACTTGACCCGGAAAGAGCTTTCAAGCCACAAAATAAACTGCTGCAGAAAAATGTGACTACGGATATGCTGAACGAACAGACTCAATTATTGAGTATTTCTACGGCTCGACAGGATAAGCAGGACATGACTGTTGCAACGGCTACGATGAAGCTGGATGGTGAGAAGATGGATGTTGAAATGGGTGGGAATACCGCGGCTCCTGCTCTTCCTACTGCTCGTAGAGTTATGGATGTCGACGAAGATTACTCGGAATTCGATATTGAATAACATGTGAAAAAGAATTACAAGAGCTCTGGGTCGATATAGCAGGTAGTCTTGAGTTACAATTGTTTTCGGCTGGGCGTTTCGAGGTGCTGGATATACAAGTGTGGCTTTAATCGTATCATAGACATAGGAGACCAATCGAAATGATATCGCTAGGGGCCAGACTTTGTGTCCGACATAGTTGCATTCGCATTCGAGGTTGGATTTCAATGAGTGATTTGGGCTGCATAGAAAGTTTAACACCCTTTATTAGAGGTGAATACCGAGACTTGTTGTAGCTGGTGGAATAGGAATAAGGAACTACTTTAGGACTCAACCGGACTCAAACCCGATTAATGCGCCTCAAGATCTCGGAGTGACTCAAATCGTTGCGCAACTCAGCCCAGCTCGGAAAATTTGACTTCATGGGTAGTTTGGATAATTAAAGGGACTCCTAAGCACATCCTATTATGGGGATGGATAAATTTTATTTTTATGACAAACACCCGTTCAACCCGCCGCAAGAGCGACTCCCTCCATTCTTCGACGAAGGGTAGAACTTTCCTCTTCCTCGACATCTATCTCTATTTCCATTTTAGGCCTGTTCTTATTCAGACCTTCTAGGAGGGTGCAAGCCTTGCAAATTTCCTGACTTGACATGTAGCCGCATGTTTTACAGGTCCCTAGAGTCTGCCCCACCAGCTTCTTGCTGGATTCTATTCTCACGGGCTTGATAGGGCCCGTCTTCTTGATTAAACGGTCATGGTTTTGCCCACTGGCTATTGGGTTTGACATATCGATCTCTCTTGATGATGCGGTTTCGTCTTGCTGTAGCTTTTTCTCCATCGCAGCCATCTCGCCACCACTACTTCGACCGTTCGCACTTCCACAGCCACCAGCGCCTTCATCTTCGCCATCAGCACTTGATAACGAGACTTTCTGGCTCTTGCATTGACTGATTCCGGTAACCTCCTCTGGCACCAACTTTGCCATGTCTTCACCACTTCTGACCACATCCAGAATTGCGCTTGGCCGTACTCTCTCCAGATTCTTGATCAAACTCCTAGCACTTCCTCGAAAAGCTTCTGGACTATATAAACATTCGGTAGTGAAATAATCTAGCTTCTTGTGATGAGCATAGAGAACAATCTCCTTCTCGTAAGCGTATTTCAGTGGCTTGCTCCTTCGAACGTCGCTGGTGGCGTCTCCAGTGACGATGCTGGTACTTCGTGCAAGTCGAGGAAGATCGCCTCTTAGCAGATTCATCAATATGGTCTCTGCAACGTCGTCTGCGTTATGTCCTGTAACAACATGCTTGATGCCTAGCATTTTCGCCCCTCGATCCAGCGCTTGCCGTCGAAAGACCCCGCAATATGTACAATTTCCCTTTTTACCAATAACTTCGACCACTTGATCCATAGTCCATCCATAAAGCTCATCATATCCAACTATTTTCAGTGGCATATCATATTGCACAGCGTTGCGCTTGACTGTTTCAAGAGAGTCATCTCGGTACCCTTTGATTCCCTCGTCTATGCTCAGCAGAACCAACTCCAACCCATAGTTATGTCTCTCATTAAGTGTCTTCAAGACAGATGCGAGCACAGTTGAATCCTTTCCCCCCGATGCGCCGATTGCTATCTTATCTCCCGGAGAAAATAGCGATGTTGTAATGATGGTATGATGGATTTCGGCTTCGAAGACGGCAATAAAACATTCCTTGCAAAGCTTTTGGTGGTTCTTGGGTCGTATTATGAGCGCTCGAGAAGTTTTACAGTTGGCGCACAATGCTGGTGCCATGTTCCTCTACCAGAGTCCAGAATTCAAGAACTCTTCTTCGGGTTTGTTTTGTGAAGTTTGTCGCATGTCCCATACTGAGTGGCACGCTGGGTGGAGTCACTTGGAATAATTTCTGGCGGGGCAAAGCAGGGGCCAGCTGTCCCCACCTTTCTAACAAGTATCATTGGATACCCTAGCGAGTGAGCGCCAAGATTTTATCCTCCTCTTCCCACAATCTGAATGTCGAAATTATTTTCTTCCTTCATCGCCAAACAACATTTCGACAACCGCTGCATCAACACCCAGCGTCTCGATCATCATGGTAAGCTTTTGACAATCTATTTATGAAGTGATTCGAAACTCGCCACACGATCTCCGACCTCTACGAGCAATCGCACGTCGAGATGCGCATTCCATCAAAACTTACCTTTTTGGTGTTGACCTTTTGGTCTTGATGATGAATTGGCTTGAGCTACATCTGTGCAGCAATGCCAGTGTAGTCTCTTTAGAGTTCAGAGGAGATTATTAGTGAACATATTCGCTGATGTCTTCTTTTCTCAATGATAGCCTCCAAAGTCCGGAAAGAAGGCTGCCCCAGCCCCATTCCCCCAGTCGAAAGCTGGTGCGGGATCCAAGAAGGCCCCAAAGGTATGTACACTAGTGAGATTTTGATTCTAGATACTTACTTTGGTTAGAACCCTCTCATTGAGAAGCGCACACGCAACTATGGCATCGGTCAAGACATCCAGCCACGACGAAACCTGTCCCGCATGGTGAAGTGGCCCGAGTATGTCCGTCTACAACGCCAAAAGAAGATCTTGAACCTCCGTCTCAAGGTCCCACCTGCGATTGCCCAGTTCCAGAATGTCCTCGACCGCAACACCGCCGCCCAGGCCTTCAAACTTCTCAACAAATACCGTCCAGAAAGCAAGGCTGAGAAGAAGGAGCGTCTCGTCAAGGAGGCCACCGCCATCAAGGAGGGAAAGAAGAAGGAGGATGTTTCCAAGAAGCCATACGCCGTCAAGTACGGTCTCAACCACGTTGTCGGTCTCATCGAGAACAAGAAGGCTGCTTTGGTTCTGATTCCAAATGACGTCGACCCAATTGAGTTGGTTATCTTCCTCCCAGCTCTCTGCAAGAAGATGGGTGTTCCATATGCCATTATCAAGGGTAAGGCTAGACTCGGCACGGTCGTTCACAAGAAGACTGCTGCTGTTCTTGCTCTTTCAGAGGTCCGATCTGAGGACAAGAGCGAACTTTCAAAATTGGTTTCCGCCATCAAGGACGGTTACACCGACAAGTACGAGGAGGCCAAGAGACACTGGGGTGGTGGTATTATGGGTGCTAAGGCCAACGCCCGTACTGAGAAGAAGCGCAAGGCCATTGAGAGTGCTATCAAGATCTAGAGGGTTTTCTTGATGTTCTTTACGGCGTTTTTTTATGATATCATGGCACTGCATGGGGAAGCTGTAGCTTAGGTTATGGAAGCGAAATTCAAGACCAATGATATTATAAATCTTGGCATCATGATCAACTGTCTTTCGATACATGTGACCTCGATGCCGCAGATGATTTTAAGCGATGAATTGTAACCCGTACATAGATCAGTGCTACTCCGCCCATACAGATTCATGTCTTGAGGCGCACAAGGTAAGTGACAGTACCTATGTGGCTCACCTAGAGTAGTACTTAACACAGTATCTAGAACAGACGTCGTCAAGAAAAACCACTTAAGTACTTTGCTACATTGTCCTTCAGATCCGGCCAAGAATTCATAAGCATGCGCCGAGACAACATTCATATTCCGAAGCAATTTGCCGCTCTGGCTTGAGGGAAATACTCTGGGCTGAGGATCACGCTGGCAGTTGACAAGAAATGCGAGAATTGACTTGGCCGCAGAATCTCATTAGAACAATCAACGGGATATTTTGCACTTGTGTACTCCAACTGAGCCTCGACAACTACCGATAGCAGCCGTGTGTCTTACTCCATAGATGAAGTTACATAGGCATCTATGTTCTAGCAGGACAGGAGAGAGATGTTCGTACCGGCTAGAGTTCCTCTTGTCTAAGGCGAAGCCGCGATATATCACCGACTCAAATTGCTCTACAACGGAAAACAATTGTGTTCTACATTCGCGGTTCCATATCGCCTCTTGCAGTCGGATACGCCATTTGGCCATTCGTCTCGCAGACATAGGATCAGAGAGTGTGTTGACCAACTTGGCGATATTATAATTCTTCCACAAGGAACCACCACACGGAACTTCAAAGGACAGATAGGTCGCACTCAAAAGTGCTTATGCGGCGAATTGGCAGGTTGTAATTGTATCCTCGGATGAATCACGATCCTAAAGGAGCCAAGTAGCTCTAGGAGTAGATCTCATCCCCGGAAGTGTTCGTCCATATTATTGCACGGCAGACGTTTGGAAGCATTTCGCGTTTTACAACCCCAGCCGTCTCCGTCTTGTGCCTTCGATCATGTCACAGCTCAAACAGATCCCCATCCTGCACGGGACTCGCTTGCTCCAAATATTTCAATATTTATCTTTCGAATCCCCTACGACTTTTTGCATCAGCTCACTTTTCAAAAAGCGTCATTATCGTACGTGCATCCTCGAAATATTCTTCTTCACTCGCATTTCACGGCCGTCTCACCCACGCAACACAACATCCGCATATTGTGCATCTCTGGGCACGTACCACCCCATATTTACCAATTGACGCTTGTCATTGGCTCTCACCCATCGTTATCCGCAATCAATTCTCAACGACCCCGAGGACCCCGCCGGAGAAGTGACGAAAGACGCTAAGAAAGTTATTTACCACCAACATTTCCTTTCGCCAACACATTAATTCTCGCCAACTTCGTCTGACCTATTCTTATTCTTTTCTTTCTCACATTCTTGTACTCATTCCCTAAGGTATCCTTCTGCGATCAGATTACCTTCGACCATGGCTCCTCCCGCTGGTGAGTCAATACCATTTCTTCATTTCCCGATTGTCACGGAACCCCGCGAGTCTAGGCGACGGGCGTTCCCTGCATATCCCCAGACTCGATTCCAACACGCTCAGTCAATATCTTGAATATGGCAACTGACTTGAGACCAGATAAGTTTAAATATGCGCTCAAGTCCAACGACGCCTGGGCCAGTTATAAAGGACACCAAAACGAGTCTTTCTTCCCAACCCTCGCCAAGGGACAAGCACCCGAGATCTGTAAGTTCTACTTCCCGCATAATACTACTCCACACAAACACAGTCTCTGACTCTAAGTAGTGTGGCTTGGTTGCAGTGATTCCCGTTGTCCTGAAACTACGCTTCTCGGTCTCCAGCCAGGGGATGTCTTCACCCACCGAAATATCGCGAACATCCTATCCCCGACCGACCTAAACTTCCTCTCCGTCCTCGAATATGCGGTAGTACACATCAAGGTCAAGCACATTGTTCTTTGTGGTCACACCTCCTGCGGTGGATGTGTCGGCGCACTGTCTGATTCTCGAATCGGTGGTGTCCTCGACGCATGGTTGACACCTCTCAAAGCAGTCCGCGCAGCAAACCAGAAAGAACTAAGCGCAATCCAAGATGATGGAGAACGCATTAAGAGACTGGCAGAACTCAATGTCAAACAAGGAGTCGATGTCCTCATGGCCAACTATGTTGTCCGCGAAGCGATTGAGAAGCGAGGTCTCGATGTCCATGGAGTCCTCTTCAACATTGGGTCCGGAAAGATTCAAGATCTTGGACTTGGCACCGACGGAGAACTTACCCAATCGAAAGATGGCAAGATTTCCCTGACTGATGGAACAGAAGGTCAAGGTAAGCGAGAGTCTGCGTCTGCGCCTGTACCTGAATTTGAAATTGTTCGCGGCAATCATGCCATGCTTGTATTCAACAACGACGATACAGCGGTACTGACAGTGCGTTGAGATTCGCAAACGACCACTTCGGCCACACCAGCCACGGCGGAGGTCACATCTTAACTTCGCCCGAAGAGCTCTACTTGATTTTAGATATGGAGTTCGGGTATATATATTGGGATTCGAGAAATAGGTGTCGGAGTTGGGCATACAGATGCTCGGGAAATGAGATGACACATAGAGTGTAGATAGCTCAGCGTGTTGCTTTGAGCTAGGCGTTTTAAGGACATGGAATAAGGGAGGGAGAAGCTTGGAGGACTACGATCAAACCTAGTCACCCTACAATGGAACAATTATCAACATACAACCTCAAATTTTCCTCGGCTACATGTACCTTCTCATCGCCTAATAGCCCGCTCTGACCTTAGGTCTATATCCCTCCTCCAGATACTTAATCTCCTCCTCAGTCAACCCACCCTCCTTAACCCATTTCACAGCAGCAACAGCAGAATCAATCCTGTCCGTACTACTTAATCCGACGATTGGGTTCACACCTTTCTTACTCAGACACCATGCCGTAGCGATGGTTGTCATTGAAACCCCGCGTTTCTTAGACAACTCTTCCACACGGTCAACGATCGTATGATCGGTTTCGGTTTCTGTCTTGCGTATGAGATTGCTTCACTCAGTTAGCAGGAAAAAACATGTGTGAATGGGGAGAGAGACGAACCTCATAAAATTGTCAGACTTCTCACGAAGCGTATCACGATTATTAAACGGTCTCGCAAGCGCTCCCCGCGCAATTGGACTCCAAGGAATAAGTCCAACCCCCGAATCATTACAATAAGGAATCATCTCATTCTCTGTCACTTCATTAGCCTCTCTTTCTCCGTTTCTTCCACTTTCCTCCCTTTTAGGGAGTATCATACCTTCCTCCCGATACAACAAATTATAATAATTCTGCATCGAGATAAACTTATGCCACCCTTTCCTATCCGCAATATTCTGCAGCGTCTGGAACTCCCACGCTGCCATCGAGCTCGCGCCGATATACCGCACTTTCCCGCTCTCAACCACGTCGTTGAGAGCACGCATGATTTCTTCGCGGTTGGTTTCCCGGTCGAGACGGTGGATTTGGAGGACGTCTATGTATCTATCCAATCCCCTCATTAGCCCTCCCTTTCCACCCTTAACCACAAAACAAAGTAACGATTTGAACTTACGTCCCCAATCGTTCTACACTAGCATCCACAGCATCCAAAATATGTTTCCGGGACAAGCCAACTCGGTTTACCATTTCCCCATCGTTGCTGCTGATGGCGGAGATGGCAGGCTGCGAGCCGTCGTCTGCGACACCGAAATAGCATTTGCTGAGCAGCACGATGCGGTTCCGGGGGATGGAGTACTGCTTGAGGGCTTTGGCTATGATGCGCTCGGATTCGCCGTGGGAGTAGACGTCTGCGGTGTCCCAGGTGTTGAGACCGACCTGGATGGTTTGTTAATGAGACGTTCTTTTTTGGGATTAAAAGTTTGTCTAGATATATTGAGAGGAGATAAATGTGATGGATTGGGAGGATATACATCATATGCATGTTTCAATAAAGGAAGAGCTGCTTCTTCGTCCAGCACCCAGTCTTGCCATTTCGAGGACCCGAAGGACATGCATCCGAAGATGACTTTTGAGATCTTAAGACCGGAGGAGCCGAGGTTTGTGTACTCCATTTTGAAATATGTAGGATCAATTGCAATTGGGAAAGGAAGAAGGTTCAATATGAATTTTATAGCTTCCGTGGAGAGGACTTCGGATGCAAGTAGGCGATGAAATCACTTGAGCTTTTATTTTTGACTAGGAGCTTGGGATCTTCGGGACTTTAAGTACTAGTGAAATATGTTATTGATTAGCTACCTAGCTGGTGTAGGGAATATAGCTGCAAGCTCTGTATGGAAATCGGAGACAACATGGAGCTTTAGGTGGGTAAACTCCTATATCCGAAAAGGAGGGGGAGCTTCCCCGCTGACGTCGTGATAAAAGTAGGTACTAAGGAGAAAACCTATGGCCGTCTTCATGTTTTGACTTACCGGCATTTGATGCGGCTGCTATATGTACCATGCTCTCAAAGACAGAATAAAATACAATTTCGAAACATTGTGCAAACTATGATGGCTTGTGAGTTAGAAATAGACTGTATGTTAAAGTAGGTATTGGTTAATTTGATATTGCAGCTTCGACTGCGGCATTACGAGCACGTTACTTCTCAAGTATCGTAGTCAGTAATAAAAATGAAACTATCGCGAATACATCCGCTTGAAGAAAATATTATGTATCTCGCAATGGCGATAGATGCTGACTCCTTTTCATACATGCCAATGTTGTCAACCCCTGTCATTCTGCCCACGATTGCGGGAAAATTGAGGGGCAGAAGGGATAACAAACTCCACGTCCGTCACGACCTTAACGACATATCACGACTTTCCTCTGCAGTTCATTGTACGGTAATGGAATACTTTGCTTTTGCAATTTCGAGCTGAGCTTAGACATCTCCAAGAACGACTCCTTGTACGAAAAGAAAGCTGCCAAACAACTTACCCCGCCAAGATGCCTCTCACGATATTAAGGGACGCAGATGTCAGGATCTTGCTCAGCAAGCTTACGAGGGATGATGTAGAGTATTTGCAGAACTCTTTGAGTAGAGCGCTGCATGAATACTCGACGGGGACCAGTATGGAGGGGTGTTCGTCAGGTAACCAGCCTGAGCGGACGGTGATTGAATCGCATAAGGGGAATACCACGTTGTTTATGCCATCTACGAGTTCGAGCGGTATTGGCATGAAAGGTAGTTTGTTACAAGTTTCTGAAGAAGATATCATTTTAACATTCCACAGTTGTCACTCTCGCAGCGTCTAGGTCAGGAGAGGCCGGTCCTCCAAGCCCTTCGTTTCTCGAGAAGCCCGCACCCCTTACCACCCCTCAAGGTGCCCTCTCGTTAATGGATACCGAAGGCAAACCTTTTGGATATCTCAACGCAGAAGAACTCACAGCTTTTCGAACCGCCCTCGCATCATCTCTTCTCCTCGTCCGCCGCCGAAAAGTAAAAACAGTCCTCGTATTTGGTGTTGGGAAACAGGCATATTGGCACATCAGACTCTCCCTGATGCTTTTCGGAACCACAATAAAACACGTCCAATTCGTAAACCGGTCATTCGGTGAGAGGGCAAAAGAATGCATGAAGACATTTGTGCAATTTGATCCAGTCGCGAAAGAGAAGGAAGGGTGGACGGGGACTACTTTCGGGATCTTTACTCCTGGTTATGGGGAATATGAGAGGTTATTGAAAGACCAGATTCGGCAGGCGGATGTCATATATACTACAACGCCTTCTACCGAACCACTTTTTGACCATACATATCTTACAAATACAGAGGGAAGGAAGAAGGGAAGGTTGATTGTGGCGATTGGGAGTTATAAGAAGACCATGATTGAGTTGCCTCACGAATTAGTCCATCAAGCAGTCAAAAGACATGGTACAGGTCACCATTTCCATAAACATGCTGAAGAAGGAGGAGCTGTCATCGTTGATACTCTGGCATGTGTTTCGCAAACCGGAGAACTGACACAAGCGCACATCCACGAAACGCAGACCGTTGAGCTTGGAGAACTTGTGTTATTAGAAAGTCTAGCGTCAGATGACTCCAGCAGTGCCATCTCTGACAGTCCTTCGCGGAGAGGTTCCATGGATGTATCAATCGAATCTCTGAATCTCGGAGACAACACACCTTCAATGGCCCAGGTATTCCGCGAACCAGCTTCACTACCCCACACCGATTCCACGGCCTCGGCATCTACCATGAGCTCTACCACATCCGGCCGCTCACCGCGCTCCTCAATGTCATTATCCCGTAAAGGCTCCATGTCAAATCCATTCCACAAACGCTCCGACAGCGCGTCAACAGCTACAGCTTCAACGCCTAGTAGTTCAATCTTCCACAAGCGATCGGGGAGTATGAGTAGTTCGACAAAAAAGAAACCTAGAAAACAGACGGAGAAGGAGAATGAGATGTGTAGGTGGCTGCGGAATGGGAATGTGATTTATAAGAGTGTGGGGATGGGATTGATGGATTTGGTTGTTGGGTCGGATCTTGTCACGTTGGCGAGGTCGAATGGTGTTGGTGTTACGGTGGAGGATTTTTAAGGGGCAAGGGATCAGCATTTGGGGTATTGGGTTTGGAGATTAGATGAGAGGGTGATACCATAGAGTTATGATATTTAATAATACCATGTTTAGTGATATATGAGTTTTGGGAAGTGAAATCAGACAGTCTAATTCAGCAATGAAGCTAAAGACACTGCGTACTGTCTAACCAATGTATGGATTCAAACTGTCTGCAAGGCATGTTTAGTCTCTTATTTTGGGAAATTTCGACGGTGAAAGATCAGGCAGTCGTATCATGTAAACCGCCTGTAATAATGTCTATGGCTCGTCGTGGTCGTCGTGGTGCTAAATAGTCTTGATTAACGAGGTGGCATCCGCTCCAATAGATATGTCCTTCTTAGAACAAAGAAAAACATCATCTCATGAATCGTCCACCACAACACAGATCAGCACTGCCTAGCATCTTGTGTAAAACATTTCGACGGTCACATATTTCCAACCATTTTTTTCATGAAATTGATGGCTGTGATTCACGACTTGCCAGAACTGTGAATCATGGACTTTGACCAACGTCTACATAAACCTCGTCCTCCTAACGGTTTCTGAAAACCGTTCTTCTCTCCTACATCTATTTCCGGTCTTGATCATCACCAGTGACCCAAATAAAATCCGTCGTGCTATACCCAAAGTTAGCAGACATCTATAAAACCAAGATACCGATTTCAGAATGTCTGCACATCAAATATCTCAGGAACTGCACATGTACAATACTTGCGTTGCTCTGCTGGTTCAAACTGTATACTTCGTTAATGACGGTTATTAATAGCGAGACCTCCATCGCCGCTGTCGCTATAACTGAGTCTTGGAATGCGAGTCTCGCTGCCCAGAAAGATAAACTGAAGAGAATCTCGCTGAGATATTATGATGACGTTGCGCAAAATCATCAAATAGACTCGGTTTTTATCGCTGAGTTTTGGGGACGTTTATCTGCTACTACAAACCTAGGGCCGAATTCAGAGAGGTCGGCGTAGCTCGTTGGTTTTGACTTACCACCTGCTAATAGTGCTAGCACTACATTCTCGACACTACAAAACATAGAAGTCGTATCTGAGATACTGTCCTCCCGAATAAAAGAGATCCGTAGATACAACATTCCTGTTCGGCGTCCTGAAATGTGCCATCACCGTAAGTCCGCCATTAAATCCTAACACAACAACTTACAGACCCCAAAGCTTTCCCTACAAACCCCGAAATCACTCGATCGTTTCACGTATATCTTGAACAATTTCAATCCAAGTCTAGAGATTCTGGCAGATACATATAAGATGCTCGCATCTACGGATTCGAGGAGGTTATGTAAAACGATCCTCGTGGTGTTTGCGGCGGTGATGAAGGTTTGTGTTGATGCTGTTGGGTGCGGGAAGGATAGACCGAGGGGTGAGTAATTAAATCCCAGGTGATGAAGCGAAGTTGCTGGTATTGATATAGACATAGAGGGTTTATCCAAGGAGTGGTCGAATCAGACTCAGAATATTTTGGCTAAGATGCGAGAGAGTGTGTTACAGCTTTGTGTGATCGTGCTTGTTGAGAGGAAATGCGAGTGTGGGTATGCAGAAAAGGTTGCGAAGTCACTTCAGCGGAGCTCTTAAACAGTCGAGCTTTTTTGAGTGGTTGCTGAGAGTCTAGGAAGGGTGTTTGGGAGTTTCAGAGGGAAATGGGGATTTGTACAGTGGAGTTATTGGGGTCTGTACTATTATCATGGAATGTTGTACTCGTTGGTTTTAGACGACAATCATGTCAATTTTGGATGGAAACTCGGACAATGGAGTTATGGGTGTTTGTACAATCGATTTATTCTAGAATGTCATACACGTTGGTTTGTAATCAGGTATTGTGTCGATTTGATGAGAAAATGAAATATACTTCCACCATTTTTGTAGTAAATGGCACACCAAAAACGTTTTAGTCTGAAATTTTACCACGATTCATTTCATTATATTGCTCGGAAGATGTATTATAGAAATGGGTTCGACTTGTGTAGCGAAGTTGGGGTACAATTTCTCTGCAATTGAATAAACAGATGCTCTACCGCTCGCTACTTCTAGAGCAATACTGTTCAGTGACATTTCATCGCTTTTATCTTTGTGACTTTTGAGATTACATTTCCTGTTCTAGAGCGGAGTAATGGCATAATCGAATTGGCGAGCTGGCTGTCGGCAAACTTGGGAATTCGAGCGTCGAGAAAGTCTAGATACCAAGAAGAATATACGGTGGAGGGTGCGTCTCTATCTAGAGATTGATTCGTAATGATGTTCAAAAGTCCACGATTGTGACTTTGGTGACTGGGTAGCACATCTTCAAACCCCCAAGTCAATAAGAAACTTCTTCGTCGATCACGAATGAAACGGAGATTTCAAGGAACCTCGTCCATTTGAATTTACACCCTCGGATGTCTCGTGGTCTTTAGACTATGAAGTGTTGCATTAATCAGGTTCCTGTGTAAGTGGAATACAACCTACTATAATCTCAGTTCTTCAGTGTTCTATCCGAAGGTCTTATGGACAGGGTCAAATTGATTCAAGTCGCAACATTTAGTCTCCATGTCAAGTTCCTCCAAGACACTGGATACCTGTCATGATTGTTTTGTTTGGTTTGAGGAATCGAGAAGTTGGAGGAATTCGTGTTTTCGACAAACCTCCACCAGAGTGTACTTGGTGACTCGACATTAGCTTCGTGCACCAATTTAAGGACAAGGAACTTTTACCTAAATAAAGGTGTACAGCGGATATCATGAAGAGAGCGACTAAGGTAATATAACCCGGTATGTCTTCAAGTATTCTCTGCGTTCCAGTGTGTGCAACAACTTTTGTTACCGGGGTAAGGAATGCTAGAGATGAAAAATACAATCTCTCAAGTTGTTCTCTGAAAGATGTAATGTTTTCAGCCTTTAACTTTGGAGCTCCTCGGGTTTTCGAGTATGAGAACAGAAGGGAGTTTGCTCCATTCGGCTTGCTGCCGACGAATAATGCAGTCGAATCTGATGTTACCCGGCAGACTATCACACGACCTTCTAATGACAAAATCCTTACCGGCAATGGAAAAGACTTTTGTTCTTTCTATTGAATCAGCACTAAAGCTGTAGAGCTATTATAGTGTATTGATATCTTTCGAGTTACCCTATCATCTTCCAATTCAATTTGAGAAGGGAAAGATGCGAAAATTAATTATACGGCGAAAAGTCAGAAATAGGGGTTTGCTGTACTTGGCCGAAACTTTCCTCCGTCGACCAGTCGTGCTATTAAGACACAGACCGAAGCAAGTGCTTAAATTTCTCCAACTGTCCTACATCTTCCCACCTTTCTAAATATAATTTAAAACTTAAAAAGGAATTCACCAAGTTTTTTGGCAAGTGAGAACAGATTATTTGGAGTTAAGGATTTTGTCTTCAGGACTAAAACTCGAATTTCAAAACAACTTCTTTATACTTGTACCCTTGAATTGTATAAAATCTGGTACCATACCTGTTTAAACCCCAAAACCATAATTCCGCTAATTAGCCGTCTCAATAAGACAATTTAGAATAGTCAGAAGTGAGCCGTCTTCTCGCTTGATCCGTGAGGACTTTTCAAAGAGGCGAATGTATGTTCCAAATTTCATTTCATAGTCTATTATATTACAAGTTTCTAATCAATTTCAATCTAAAATCTATTACAATACACCACCCATTTCACCCCCCCAAATTGCTCAAATAACCTTACTCCTCTCCACAACACCCACCCTCCTCCCCACCCACTCACTCCCCATCCCCTTCTCCAAATCCCCCGCAATAAAATCCGCACACCTCTCCAAACCCGCGACATATCCCTGCATCTGTGTCATAATATTAAGATAATTGCCTATCAGCGGCACTTTCTTCCATTTCTCATTCCAATTCGGTGGGGAATCAGCTTTCGCAATCAGGTTATCGGCTGGGGAGTCAGGAGAGGGAGGGAACTGCGGTGATGGGTGTTTAGGAGGCATTTCCATGGCGCAGAAGAGGGACCAGGCGAGGGTTGAAGGGGGGATGGATTTGATGAGTGCGTAGTTTCGCTTGTGGGAGGGGAAGAGTGGGATACTATATGAAAATTAGTCACATGGATCCCACGATATCAATACCAGCGTAAAACAACACAGACTAGATAATTCGAAAAACTTACAAATCGCTTAACAAACACCCCTTCTTCGGCCCATCCAAGATCCCAAACCCACTCATAAACCAACATCTAATCGGTACTCCCCGTTCCTTCCCAGCCTCACTACACACCTTCACCACCGCCTCAAAAATCGCCGTGAACTCTCCTTGAGCAGTGAAACCCGTCATGGCGGCTACACCAGCCGCATTAACGACTGCATCGCATTCATGTTCGAGAATTGCGGTTCTGATGGCGTTGCTGTCGGTTGCAGATCCAACGACGAGGGCGGCGAGTTTGGATTTGATTTCGGAGGGGATTTTGGAGGGGGAGCGGACGAACGCAACGACTGAATGATTGTGTGCGAGAAGTGAGGGGAGGAGACGAGAGCCTACGTTGCCGGTGAGACCTAGGAGGAGGACTTTCATTTTGAAGTTGGAGGTGGAAAGTGTTGTATGTGTTTTAGTGGATTGTTTGGTTTGAAGTTTGAACTGCTGTAATTGTTGGAATGAATCGTGAACTCTAGATGGTTAGTTCCAAGAAAGAAATCCATCTTATTATATTGGAAAGTAATCTCGGTAGGTGGTGTTAACGGTACAAGGTTCAGATGTCTTTTAGAAATCGGTGATGTTGAAATCTCGGTAGCATCGGTAGCAAAAAACACCCGAGTCGGCGGCGACAGAACAAATCGCCAGAAATGGATTTGAAATTGTTGGTCTATTTAAATTCGAACTGAAACTGATTTCCACGGTTTTTCATGATGAATGTTTTGTGAATGATCCTAGATCGTAACTCTTCCTGGTGTCCTCCTGTTGCAAAACACAATGCAACCTCGCTGCGACACCTTCTCACTCATTTAATGACCAAAAAATAGATATGAGAGGATTTTATTACCAGCTGCCCAATGAGGTGAACATAAAATATTGCGAATTGTATGGTCTATACTAGAGAGAGATCAAATTTCTGCAGCCCACAATCCAGTTGCAAAACTTGGCCCCCACATGCTGGTCACATCAAGATCATGGTTTACGATCGAGGGCATAGGATCATAAGTCGGATCAAAATCAAAGTGGCTAGGCTCGGGGCCCATATACGGTGCAAAATCGAGAGGACTGTCCTCTGATATTTCCGGCCAACTCTCAACACTGGTTGCATTTGGTAAGTTCGACTCTCCCCAAATGTTCTGCTGCTGATCGCCTGGGGCAGGGATAGTCGATGAATAGTTGTCAAGTCTTGAGAGTGAGGTTGATGGCTGAGATGTATCTGGAAGGACACCTACAAGACGTGCGATAATGGCGTAGAGCTCCCTGAATACACTGACGGTTGGGGTGGTGTCAAAGGAACTGCCAGGTTGAACGAATTTAGAGATAAAGACAATGATTAAACCCATCAATTGGACGTCGGAAGCGACATGATCGTGTTGTGGGTTTGAGAGGAGATTTGTAATGAGGACAAGGCTTGCGCTGAGAGGGTAATAAAGCGTCAACCTGAAATTCCAATTAGTAGATAGAGTTTGAAATGAGGTTGACAACGAACCATGTGAGATTGTGATTCTGGTGATCATTCTTGCTAATTGCATCTAAAAGTCGAATTGATCTCCTTGCCGCAGCGAGACACAGCAGATGGCTCGCTCGAACCCTCACATTAAACTGTGCTTTTGGATCAGCCATCTTCTCATCTGTAGCCTCTCCCCGCTTCAACGATTTTTGGTGACCGGGAACACGATGCAGCAGGATCACAATGTCTAAATATGCAAAGTGCATCATAACAACCGAAGCGTACTGCTCGTCTGAGCAACTAATGGGATGTTCTGGGCGAATCTCAACCGGTATTGCATCTCGCCAACTCTGAAGATGACGATCTAATTTGCCCACCACTTTCATGCGATCAGCTTCAGACTTGGTTTGTGAGCTTGCGGAGTACAATTCGGTACATATGCGACTTCCAATGATAGCTAAGGTGACCTGATCTTGGAAAATGTCGTATATTTTTCCTCCATTGAGTGATTTGATGATGCCTGGCTGTTTAGATGGCAATTCAATTGCAATATCGTCGTCATTAATAATTGAAGGTCTCCCCAGATTATGGCTTATAGCTTTCTCCGACAGGAAGAATACCCAATAGACGTTTCGTCTCTGCTCGATCTCTTCTGGTGAGAAGCCAAAACCATCTAAACTGCGGTGAAGACCAAGTGTGATTGCAAGATTTCCAGCTGCCGATGTTAAGACATATGCAGGTTGAGGATTAGGACTCGAGTGTGTAATGAATAGCTTGTTCAAGGTTAGACAACAATTGATGGTAATTGGACAGATGGAGTATTTACCATCAGAACCAGGGCCTGCATTGACATCAAATTCGGCTCTTTAAAGAGTAACTCATGAAAGCAGCAACTTGCATTGCGAAAGTACTCAGCCCCGTTCTCCAGAGGGATAGATATATAATCAGTAAGACAGGGAGCTTGCCACTGGCTTTCTTTCCTTTGGGACCGGATACAACCTATGCAGAGAACAACATTGAATAGTGCGTACCAGGCGGTACTCCTCGGAGGATTTAGCGAGTACTGCCGCTCGAGATTTATGTTGAACACCCTCCGATTGAGAATGGGAAAGACACTGTTGTATTTTGCGAAGAAAGCTGAGACGATGTAAGCTAGAGCGAAAGAGCAAAAGAGTGGGAAAAGAGAAAAAAAATCACAAGTCCGCTTACAATCGACATACAATAACGCAACTTCCTTCGAAGGAAGTGGCGTATGTAATGACCGTGGCACAGGATACCAAAGATCAACATCACCTTTCCCCCAAACACCATAATCCTCCTTCGACATTCTGCTGATAAGCTGAGCTAACTCATCCTTGTCGCCTAGTTTTCCAGAGATCCAACGAAGTCCTTGTGGAGACAGAAGCGAGAACCCAGATGACCAACCTAAACAGAAATTTCAGCTCCAGCACTACCATTATTTGAGAAGAAGTGCTGCATACCAATGAAGTTTGGTGAACCGCCTTGGTTCAAGACTAAGTTTGAAAGATGGTTAGATAACTTCGCCTGGTCCTCAATCTTTTCAGAAGACTTCTTGTCATTCTCATTTTCCTTTTCGAGTTCTGATGTGGATTGTATCCCAGAAGTTATGATAGCTGATTCCATGCGCTTGAGCCGATCTTCCATCTCTTCGAGATATGTCTCTTTGTTGCTAAAGTCCCATTTAGCGTTTTGATTACATTAGACGATTGGAATGTCAGTACTTTGCCAATTTCCTCTTCTTCCTCTCCACTGGTGTGGTCGTGCAGTACAGTTTTCGCGCCGCGCAACGTTTGCAACTTTCGTTCTCGTTTCTGTAGCATTTTATCTACATTTTGTACATGAATGATCAGATTCACTCAAGCTATGTCTTCACATTACCCAACCTTATAGAAAATGAGGATGTACCTTCATTTGTTTGCAAGCGTCACATGATGTTCGTGTATGTCGCGCCCAAGATATTGCAGGGGTTGCCGAACCTTCATCCAAGGTCGTGTTGGACTTGGAATCGTCCATGTTGGGTTCTCGGATTGCAGAGCGCCAGTGTCTGATAAACAACCTAATATATGGCAAGCTCGAGAGAGTGTATATCTCGTACTGAGCCGTGGTTTGGACAACAGTGTCACCAAAGTCTACCGACCACTCCCACCTAATGAGGTTTAGTGCGGCGCAGCTGACCAGGGTTTACGTCAACGTAGGCAAGCCATATCTACCCTCGCTGTGGACAACATAAGTGGTAGTCGAAACGCGATGTTTCTTCGAACGAAAATATCTCAATTTAGTGGATTAACTTAGAACAATATGACTTATTTCGCCAATTGTTTTAGTAAATAAGACTTCTTAAGCTCTATTCGGAGTCGACTTATTGAGTCCTAAAATTAGTAGACAGGTAACTAAAACTTATTTTGTCCTCCGTGAGCTACCTAAGTCAGAGTTGTCCTTCAATATCAAAAAGGTTGACTCCTACCTTTTGGAAAGAATTAAGACGTATGTTTGTGTTGAAATTAACAGCGTCTTTCGAAACTTGTAGTTTATGCCGCCAGTGATTGATCTCGCTTAACCGACTACCCCCCCTTTAATTAGCCACCCGAGACCCATTTGTTAACTCCGATTAGTCGTGATTGCTATGTTAAAACATGCCAGACGAAATTGGACCCCATTCGAATTTTGTTTTGAGAATCTTTTTGGGCATGGGACTTCCGAATCGCTGCATGGTGAAACCCAGAAACAACCCAAAAGTTAAGGAGGATTGGGTAGGAGTACCACTTCGTCCAAAGCTGTACTAAATGTTGTGAGTTATTTAACTCCTTGTGAACTTGCGGGGTGTTGAATCAAATACTATAATCGTTCCACTCCGCTCTTCAGTGTACGAGCCTCTCAAACGACTCAAGAAGTGGATCAAAAAAAAGATAGGTCCAGATGAGCCACATAGCCAATCATTTCAACTACTTCGGTAGTTCTTACTAGAATAAACAGAACGATTCTTTCTTCTGTCTTGAACAACATCGCACTCAAGTTCTATGCTCTCTTGAGGAGCTCATGAAAAAGGCTGCCAAGCCCACACACTGTCTCAGCCTCACGCACCTCTCACGTTGAGTTTTCAGCTGGACTACGCCTCACTACTGAAGGAGACGTTTGACAATTGAAAAACACGACAGGAACTCCCACTGAAAATATCATAGGATATATAATCCACCTCGAAACGAGTTAAGGTAACAATGAGACGTTGTCCTCGCCTCGGCAGTGTACGAAATTTGTTCCGTCAGTTGCAACCGGCTACTCAAAACCATGCCTTCAGAAACCCAAGGAATGCCTCGTCAATACGGACTGCAAATGTCGATAACAGCAGAACGATTAGGAAGCTTGCTTCAGCATCTGGCATTGTAAGTATTACAGGCTTCCTTTTTTGGATTTCTGAATCGAGAAATCCTAGTAGCGACCCCGCGGGACATGTGGCCCATGGGATCTTAGTAGAAAAGGAGAACAAAACCCTTGCCAACGATTTAGGCACTGAGAAAGATCATACTCAACGTACTGTGGATTATTCGTACTCAGCTTTGTCCGAGAACGAAAGAACAAGACTCTTAGTTCTTGAACCTGGTGAAGTTGGCGAGAAACTGAAGTGTAATCTAAAGCCTACACGTTATCTTCAAGGCTGCGAATATGAAGCTCTCTCTTATGCTTGGGGGGAACCGTCGAGAAAACACAAGATTGAATGCTCAGGGAAGAATATGTACATCACTTCTGACCTCGAAGCTGCCCTACAGCAGCTTCGACTTGTCGACGAACCAAGAGTGCTTTGGATTGATGCAATCTGTATAAACCAAGATGACGTCCACGAAAGAAGTAGCCAAGTTCGGATCATGCAGGATATATACGCAAAGGCCAAACAAGTCATTGTTTGGCTTGGACCCGAGAAAGAGAGTGACAATCGTGCTTTCGCGTCGCTGGAAAACCTACGTTCGCAATTAGATGGGCAAGACAACTCTTGGTTCTTAGTGCGCCTTGGGTGGTGGAGAGCAAGCGGTGGCAAAATCTTTTCGGGAGGCGCTCACAGATATATGCTGTCTGATGTCGAGTACGAGCATATGACTACACTACTGCGTAGAGACTGGTTTCGCCGGACCTGGGTCATCCAGGAAGTTGCAAGCTCGCAAAGCGCAGTAGTCTTGTGTGGCAGACAATCCATACCGTGGGAGATCCTCGCAGATGTGTACATGAGATTAGGAGACCACTTTCTTCCGGTGTGCCAGATGGGAGGAAAAAGTGCTCATCATTCCCTGGAAAACATCACCGCCATCGAGAGACTTAGAAGATCGAATAGCGGACCATTGTCAATGTCACTATTCCATATCCTCTTAGCAACCTCGTTCAGTAGATGTCGAGATCAGCGCGACAAGACTTTTGCAGTCGTGGGTCTCGCCAAAGATTGGGTAGAAAAAGGCATGTTCATACCAGACTATAGCACCAAGCAGGAAGATGTCCTAAAAACTTTCATAGACTTTGCTGTCATTGATTCTAACCACCACAAAAGTCTACGAACTCTGTCTTGCCCTTCCGGACCTGATGGCGCTTCAAAGCTTCCATCTTGGGTTCCAGATTGGAGGACGATTGGGAATGCACACCCATTCACACGGTATAGCGATAGAACAAAATTCTGCGCTTCAGGAGGAATGCGACCTGAAGCGTGGCACTCCGATAATAAGACTGTGCTTCATGTTACAGGAATGCATATTGATACAATTTCCAAATTAGGCTCTGATCCGACGTTCACAAAAGCCGTTGCTGTATTCGAAATTACTACGGCCAAGATCGTTGGAATAGTTCGGTCGTTTTCATGGCTCCAGGAATGTCGAGACATGTCTCGGGATACCAATGGGGGTCTATCAGCGAAGCGATTCGACGAACTTTGGAGGACCCTAACATGCGGTCTGACAGTCGATGGCTTTCCAGTGCGTGAACGGTACTCGGACTACTTTAGCAAGTACATGGATTTCATGCTGAAGGCACCAGAATTATTCGCTGGTTACTTGACATATGCCGAGACCAGTCCAGATGAAATACGGGGGCTAAACGAGGCTAGCGCAAGCTTCGAGACACATGCCCATATCGAAGCTTCCTTAGATAAATGGTCTTCCAAACGTCGTTTCTCAGTTACGTATGCTGGAAGACTGGCATGTGTGCCTTTGGGCTCGAGAAGAGGAGATATAATATGCATCCTCTTTGGAGGTGAGGTACCTTATGTTTTGAGGCCAACTGGTGATGGCTTTTTTGCTATAGTTGGGGAGTGCTATGTCGACGATTTGATGCATGGCGAAGGGCTGTCTCTAGATGCCGCGTCAAGAGAATTTCGATTGCGGTGAGTAGAGTATTGTTCGGCAGACAAGAGTTTAGCTATTGTAAGAAATCCGACGAAAATCCCACATAGATTGACAGAATAAGGTTAGGCTGAGTGTTTGTGAATTTGTTGAAGCAAACAAGATAGGAAGCCTCGTACAAGATCAAGATATAGGTGTGGGAGCAAAAGTTCAACCGAAAATGGATGTCACGCGACAACGCGTGTTTTCAGAAGAAAAGAGACCTGTCCCATTTCTTTTTCATTGAAACAGTGTCTATAGTAAACGTCATCCTCAGAAGAGAAGTGATGTCGGTTGAAAATGTTGTGGCTAAAATCTGCGTTGACTAAATGACAAAGGTTGCTCAGAATTTCCCCTCATACCGGCCAGCCCACTCCTGAACCTTCTGCAATAATGCTTCCTTCCTGCCATCGTCGCACCAACTGCCCTCAACAGCGCCCTCGGCGATGAACTTCCAGTCCTTGAAGCTCAAGCTAAAAGCGTCTTGAACAGCGCAGTAATTGTCCAGGATATACCCGCCAAAATAGGCTGGATCATCACTGTTGATACTGAACCGAACACCCTCATCCAAGAACTTGCGGATAGGCAACTCAGCCACTTTGGTCACACATCGTAATCGAACATTACTTAATGGACACATGGTGACCAAAGTCTTGTTCTTAGCGACACGTTTGAGCAGCGCCTCATCGTCCACTAGACGGATACCGTGATCGATACGTTCCGTTCTGCAGATATCCAGCGCTCTGGAGATATATGTGGAATCCCCTTCCTCTCCAGCATGAGCAGTCCTTCGAATTCCAGCGGCATATGCTTTGTCATAGACCTCTCTGAAAATCTCTGGCGGGAAGCCAACTTCACTGCTATCCATTCCAATACCAGCCAGCGTACCATCCGAGAAATGACCAAGTGCAACGGCCTTTTCGTACGAAACATCTGCGTCTCCCGCGGAGAGATGTCTTAGGAAGCATAAGATAAGTTTTGAAGTCAGTCCGAAGTCTCTCTCAGCTCGGACTTGGGCCGCAACTAATCCTGTGACAACTGTCTTGTATTCAATCCCACGCTCAGTATGTGCTTGTGGATCGAAGAATATCTCTGCGTGGTGAACCCCGTCTTTGTGTGCGCGTGTGAAGTACTCGTATGCCAGTGACTCGAAATCAGAGGCGTTGATCAAGACGGACATGCCAATAAAATAGTAATGGAGGAAGTCGTTGAGTGAGGTAAACCGTTCATATCGCGCTTCAAGTGCCTCGATCGAGGCAAATGACGAATCGATGCTAGAGTCGGGAAGAGCTATGTTGTTGACTTTTGCGAGTCTGAAGAGGAGGGATGGGGAGAGAGATCCTTCGATGTGTAGATGGTGCTCGCATTTTGGCAATTCCTGAAGGAATTGGTGGTGTTTGGAGTTGCACATGGTGTATTGATTCCTCGAAACTAACAAAGGTGAGGTAGAAGAAGGTATTGGGTATGATCTTTGACTGCTAGCAGAATGCAACTGCAGAAGCTATAGCAAAGTTGCTAGAGCAGATAGCTTGGAAGATCTTGCTGTAGTTGAGCTGGAAAATAACAAGAGGAAGAAAGCAAAAACTGATACAACATATAATACGGAATTGAACGGCTTATGAATAATAATTAGGGAGTCCTTCGGCTCTGAATCGTGAATTCGGAGTGAAGCCGGGCAAATACGTCTGAAAAGTACGAATCGCCAGGGGAAAAAGGTACGCAAACCGTCAACTGCGGAAATCTTCGACTTCTTCTTCCTTGCTTAGCTTCCCCGCCTTAACTGGATGACGGCGGCTTCCGAGATGCGAAATGCAGGTACGGATTGAAGTAAACAATGGAAGATACCTTTAATTGTCCATCATGAGTGAGGCTACCGTCACACAAGTATGCATTAGCATATGAATGAAGCCCGACAAAGGTCAAGCAATATAACGGGAAGAACACAGCTTCATCACAACCACCGTACGTTTAACAAAACGCGGTCCAAATAAGCTTTGCCATCATCACGGATCATAGTTCAGCCGTCCGGCTCCAGAAAACTCGGCTCAAACCCCCGACCCCGAATCCGGCAACTCACCGACAAAATTTCCATCAAAGATCTCAGCCTCGCATCACCCCCCCACCACAACCCTTTCCCCTTCCACCCACCACATACCAACCACCACACTCTCCCACCCCAACCTCAGAAAATGTCATCCTCCTATGAACCTCCTCGTAGCGCAACCAACGCGCCCGTCCGCGACAATTTCAGCGGGCAACTGACCGGCGAGGGACCGTCGATTAATTATATGTGTGGCGATTGCAATGCGAAGGTGCCGTTGAAGAGGGGAGATCCGATTCGGTGTAAGGAGTGTGGACATCGAGTGCTTTATAAGGAGAGGACTAAGAGGTGAGTTTGATTTTTGTTTGAGCGAGGGGAGTGGGAGAAGGGAGAGGAGAAGGGGAGTGGAAAGAAGAGGGCTAATGGGTGTGATAGAATGGTGCAGTTTGAGGCGCGATGAAGGATTGTGATAAAGGCAAGAAATGGAGGGTGGGGGAGGGTGAAAGGTTATGGATCTTTGGAAGATTTGACGATGAAAGGAATAGAGGGTGAGGACCTACGAGTATGTGCAGATTTGGAGAGGGTAGAGGTGGTGGAATGGAGGATGGATTCAATCCGAGTTTGGTTTCGGCGTCAGTTAGGGAGTCTCATGGCGTTGGGGAATCAAGGAAGGTCTTGGAAGACTATATATCGCACTGTGGTCTTCAATACAGACTACATAGATCTGTTATGTGGTATCGAATTACAAAATACGCCTAACCATGCACCGCCTATGACCAAATCCAGCCTTATACGCCAATTTTCCCAATCAAGTACTTAAAATCCCATTTGACTTGCTTTAATATATCTTGCAAAGCTGTGGTCATCTTGCGCCGACCCTTCCTCATGGCCAGTGGTCTCGTCAAGGGCCTGCTTGTATCTGGATGTCAAGCCCTCGTCGTCGTCCTCAGCGGCATCATCTGCATCATCTTCCATGTCGCTAAGCGTATCGTTGTCAACGGCCACAGGAGCCTTTCTTGTAGAAGGCTCGCCAGAAACGGCCATGTCTTTCATCAACTTCCCTAACTCTTTCTCCCTATTCGCAATCTTATCTGCTTCCCTCTGTTTTCGCTTGCGATCTAACTCGGGTTTGTATTCCTTATTAAACTCTTCCGCCTTCTCGCCTACTGCTTCAAAGAACTCCTTGATACCTGCGCCAGTCATCGAACTGACACCAACCACACTCAAATGACTGTAGAACTCTTCTAACATAAGACTCATGCTGTTTAATAGCGATCCCATATATCCACTCCCACCCATACCACCAGCAGACCCTTCCATACCACCAAAGCTACCAGCTTCTTGTTCTTTTTCCAGCGCTGCTTGGAATGCTTGGAAGTCTGTCATCCATTCCTTAGCAAATTCGGCATCTTGTACATCGGTTTTGTTGAACACCAGGATCATTGGGAGTTTCGTTTTATAGAGAATACTGCAAGCATAGAGCATGTTGCTCATGAATGTGCTTGTAGAAGTCGTTCGTGGTGTGTCGATAATATATGCAATAACCGTAGGAAAGGTAGAAGCCAGCGAGTCCAAAAGAATAGCCCCCGATGCGCTCCATACGAAAACTTCGATTTGACCCGGTGTATCAACCAAGATATTCTGAATAGGCTTTGCTTCTGGTTTTGCCGGGTCCGGCATTGTGCGCTTTTCGAGCAGATTTAAAATCTGATCTATCTTGGTAGCGAATAGATTGAGGGATGTAAGAATTCCACCATTTGGACCAAGATTGTAGGATTTCATAACCTCCTTATAGTTTACCGAGTCGCGGATATCGATGTTACTGTCGAATGGAACATTTCTGACTGCTGGATCCAAGTTGATGACATATGGAGGTGTTCTCTGAGTGTGAAGGTAAGAATTTATTCGCTGCATAAAGGTCGTTTTGCCGGAACCTAAATGATTTAGGACAGATTCATATTCATGGCATTAGAAGTTACTGACCTGCCATTCCGACACAGACAACAGCGACGGGCTGAGTGCCCTGGGTAGCTTCTGGAGTCGTCATGTTTGGTATCTGCTTTCGTGTTGCGGGGTGTTCAAGAGGTGGACGCGAAGAAAAATACGCGGGGCGATGCAGCCAGCAACTTATGACCGAAGGAGGCCCAAGCTTCTTTTAGCATCATGCCATGCCATGCGACAACCTTTACCTACCTACCTAGCTATGGACCTCACATAACTTCTCAATATTGAAAATGGATACCGGCCTTGATGAATTTGAGAAAACTCTAGCGGAGGAGAAGAAGGCTAGAGAAAAGGAGAGCAGTCGCGACAAGGAACGAAAGCATAAACACCGGCATCGATCGAGACACCATAATACCAAGGACGAAGACGGTTCAGATAGGGAACATCGACGGTCAAAACACAGGCATAGGGAAGATGATTCCGACCGAGATGATCGTCGGCACAAACGTTCAAGGCGATCCAAGGAAGATGATCACGAGGAACGAAGATCTCATAAACATGACAAAATCTCGGATGCGCACGAGGATTTACCACTTCCAGATGACGAGGAACCATCGAACAGCCCAAAGCTGGAGCGCGACTCTTGGATGACGGCGCCTTCAGCAATGGATATAGACTATACACAGAAGGGAGCCAAGAAGGTCGAAAAGGCACCACCACCCAAGCCGGACTACGATTTGAAGATCCACAAAAATGAGTTAAACGTTCATTTGCAGGATCTGGCGGACGGAAAGAAGCTTGAGGACATTGATGCCGATCATGAAGTTGAATACACTTTTGGAGATTCTGGGGCTCAATGGCGCATGACCAAACTCAAGGCTGTTTACTCGCAGGCTGAGCAGAGTGGAAAATCGGTGGAAGAAGTGGCTATAGAACGGTTTGGGGGACTACGCGAATTCGATGATGCTCGAGAAGAGCAGACTGAACTTGATCGGCGACGTTTATATGGAGAAGGCTACGTTGGGAAAGAAAAGCCAAGCGGAGAATTGTTTCAAGAAAGGAAGCTGGATTTGGGTATTAGGAGAAACCAGGATGAAACAGAAGGCGGGAACTCGTTCGATCTGCCGCAAGGTCAGATTGTGGAGGAAAAGCCAATTCGACCAACCATACAATTGGATAATACCGCGTTGAATCGCATGAAAGCACAGCTTTTGAAGGCGAAACTGAAAAAGTCACCAGATGTTGCAAGACTGGAAGCAGAATACAATCAAGCCATGGCAAACTACTCGAATAATCCCGGATCGGGGGTCATAGTTCTTGGCCAAATGGAGAATCGACTGTTAGCAGGGACCCGTGGAGAAGTAAAGTCAATTGACAACAAGAGAGGTCGGGAAAGAGGGTTGGTGGAGGAGAACGAGGATATGAGCATCGAGGATATGGTACGAGAAGAGCGGAGGACCAAAAATCAAGCTGGTGGAGAGGGTATGCGAGCTGCAGAGCGTATCGCCAAGGATGGAAAATTCGACGATGACTTGGATTACATGGACGATAATGCGAACAAGCTTGCCAAGCGCGTTCAGAAATCAGAAATCAATCTGAAAAATGCAGCAATTGGTGAGTTTCAGAAGATGAATCGCATTCTAGATTCCTGCCAGCTGTGCCATCACGAAGACAAGAACCAAGCACCAGTGGCACCATTGTTGTCTCTTGGGACGCGAGTATACCTCACGCTTCCAACCGAGCCAGAGCTCAGTGAAGGTGGTGCAGTTATCGTCCCAATACAGCACCGAACCAACCTCTTAGAATGCGACGACGACGAGTGGGAAGAGATCCGAAATTTCATGAAGTGCTTGACACGAATGTATCACGACCAAGGACGAGACGTCGTTTTCTACGAGAACGCAGCAGCCCCACAAAGGAAGATGCATGCAGCGATGCAAGTCGTACCATTACCATATAGCCTGGGCGAAACGGCGCCTGCGTTCTTCAAAGAAGCCATCCTATCTGCCGACGAAGAATGGACACAGCATAAGAAGCTCATTGACACCGCAGCGAAAGCTAGAGACGGATCAGGCAAACAGGCTTTCCGTCGCTCGATTGCGAAAGAGATGCCATACTTCCATGCTTGGTTTCAGCTTGATGGAGGGCTGGGCCATATTGTGGAGGATTCGAATCGATGGCCTCGAGGAGATTTGTTTGCGAGGGAGATTATTGGTGGTATGCTTGATATTGAACCTGATGTGATTAAGAGACAGGGTCGCTGGCATCGAGGTGATAAACGAGTTGACGGGTTCAAAAAGCGGTGGAAAAAATTCGATTGGACGAGGGTGCTTACGGATGGGTAGGATGTATCATATGAAGCCAAGATACTGTTCAATTTGGTTGTGAGAAATAATTCCAGAGACATTTTCGAAACCGTGATGTTTTTCGGCTATGCTATGTATACTTGACATTGGCCGGATGTGGTTCGAAACGTTCGAATTTCATCAAACCTTTTAACTTTCCAATGACTTCTAGCTGTAAGCATGGATATAAGTCACTCCCTTTTGATTTTGTGAGTGCAGTCTCATGCTTTCAATTGTCTATAGTCATTAAAAAGTTAATTGTATTCTGGTAATAAGTCGACAAACGTATCCCGGCCCAACGTCCTTCAGTTACACAATGGCAACAAATAAACCGAGCCTGCCCCACATCCCGACGCAGTGGTCCGGCTTTTTGTTTTTCCGCCCAACCTCACAATCCCAAAATCCGACATCCTCCGCAGCCTTTCCGGTCCTCCATTTCTCTGATAATTCATCGCCTCAGCAGAGTCGTATCTATCCAGTTAAACCATACGATGAGGCAATGCCAACCGGTTTATCCTCGTGTCAAGCGCTGCCATAGCCCCCGCCCATCTTTCCGTCATTAGCGCGGGGTGAACCGAGACAAGCTCTGGACCTTGGGCCGACTGCGGGGTGGTGACTGGGACTGGTAAGAACGAGGTAATTTGATGAGGATGCCAGGTATGAGGGAGAGGCCATTGGATATTTCTTCCGCGGGAGATCGTGTGACTAGTTTCCACTTCCTATTTGACAAACTGTTCTGCTGTTACAAATCCTCTCATCTTCTCATATCTAAATTGCATTCCTGCTTTCATCTCTTTGTGTAGCTTCACTCCCACCTCTCCGAAGCTTCTCCACCCTAACCCGAGGTCACTACTGTCCCGCAGAGCCTAACTGAGAGTACCCATTGCCAATAACACTTGGGATTCCAATCTCCTCAACCATTTTGTCTTCGCATCTGTCCTCAATTCATACTACCAGCTACACAATCTCAAGATGGCGTCAAACGGAGCAGAACCACCTTCTGTAGAGAAGATCAACACTGACATCGTCACCCTCACCCGATTCCTCACAGAAGAACAAACAAAACACAAAGAAGCAACTGGGGATTTCACGTACGTCTCCAATCCCACCTTCACTGCCAAAACTAACACATCCAGACTCCTCTGCCACGCCCTCCAATTCTCCTTCAAATCAATCGCCTACTACATTCGACGAGCAACCCTCATAAACCTGACTGGACTCGCAGGTTCGAGTAATACCACCGGCGACGACCAGAAGAAACTCGACGTGATCGGAAATGACCTCTTCATCGCAGCCATGCGCTCGTCGGGAAAATGCGCTGTCTTAGTCTCGGAAGAGGAAGAAGAAGCCATCTACTTCCCTGAACACAAGAACGCGAGATACGCAGTGGCATGTGATCCCATCGACGGCTCCTCCAACCTAGACGCTGGAGTTTCCGTAGGCACAATCTTCGCGATCCATAAACTGGCCGAAGGCTCAGAAGGCAAGAAAGAAGACCTCTTGAAACCAGGAACCGAGCTCATCGCCGCGGGGTTCACCATGTACGGTGCTTCCGCTCAACTCGTCATCACCATGAAAGGCGGTGGTGTCAATGGATTTACCATGGATAACGCACTCGGCGAATTCATCCTCACACATCCTGACATGCGAATTCCTAAGAGCAGATCCATTTACTCCGTTAACGAGGGTAACTCTTTATACTGGGAAGAACCCGTCAAGGAGTACTTCAATTCGCTCAAGTTCCCGGCTGAGGAGGGCGGAAAGCCGTATTCGGCGAGATATATCGGGTCTATGGTTGCGGATGCGTATCGTACGTTGTTGTACGGTGGTATTTTTGCGTATCCCGCGGATAAGAAGAGTCCAAAGGGAAAACTGAGGATTTTGTATGAATGTGCGCCTATGGCTATGGTTTTTGAGAATGGTCAGTCTTTCCTCCACTTTATCCCTGTTTCTTTGCCTAACCCTTATGATATCCCTGCTGCCTTTCTACTGCAAGTGTGTATTAAATCTAACGTCCCTCTAGCCGGCGGCCAAGCACTCAACAGCAAAATGGACCGCATGATGGAAGTTGTCCCCGATGGAATCCACGATCGATCGGGTATCTTCATGGGGAGTTATGATGAGATTGAGAAGGTCAAGAAGTTTCATAAGTAGATGTGGTGAGGAGCTGAGGAGCGGGGCTGTGATGGCGTGGATGAGGGATGGGGAAGGATGGGATAGGGATGAGATGTTTGGCCTAATCGTGGATAAAATCGAAGTATTTAGAGGTTGGATTTGCATGATATGGCGTCTTTCGGGCTATCAGTTTCTAGTTCAGGATGAAATCAATCTGAACACGACTCCTCATTTACGAAATAGTAAATCACAGTAATATTGGCAATCCCATCATGACTCAAGTTACTCATCAACGCCACACGCACGTCGACCCCAAGCAATCAAACATGCACTAGTTCTCCGTCTAACAAAATCCACAAACCTGCTCTAAACAGAGGTTGCGAGGCTTCGTGCATTTACCAAATCCCCTGGGACAAATCATGTCGTTGCCATGTATTAATCTCTTCACACGTGAGGCGTGGTGGTTTACGTGTTATATGTCTCCTAAACCACCCCCCTTCCACGCCCGAGCGTTGTGTATTTCGCAAGTGGGTTCGGTGTGTCACCCAATGAGTTTGATGGCGGACGGTGTGGTGTGTGTAGTTTCGCTCACCTATGTACTTTTCAACTTCTTCCACGACTACTATTGGTATTTCAACAAGGACATGACAGGCGGGGGGTTGATACCGTCGTTTCTGAATTTTAGTGTCGTGATTGTAGGGGAATGCCTTTTTCGTGGCAGGTAATCTTGTGATGAGTAGGGTAAGTGTCAAATGCGGAGTGTAGGTTGTATGGGGTATTAAGAGGTTTATAGAATAGTATGCGCGAAAGCAAGGAGAGATGTCGAGGTGTGATGGGTTTCCCTACATTTATCTAGTATCTATGAATGAAAGTATCGCAGAATCGTGATTTTACAAAAGATACGGGGAATAGGTTATGCTTTATTATAATTATTGTATCGTGCAAGTTGAGGCACTCGTGGGTCATGAAAGTGGTTTTGGTGGATTATTGTATACTAAACATAATAGTTAGATAGCGGTGATATATTCCCGTTGAACTTATATATACTAACTCTACATCTTCTCTCCCACCTCATCCTATCCTACAACCAAACCGGGTATATCCCCCCCTCTCCGCTCCCCCTTCCCCCCTTACTAACCTAATAATCCCTCATCAAAACCTCCTTCAACCCCCCCATCTCCCTCTCCCACCCCTCCACCTTCCTCTGACTCGCCCCCAGCTTCCCGAGCAAGAACTGCACTCTAGGACCCACCTCCCTCGGTTGACTAGGCAATCCCCCCAACATCGCAAGCTCCGTCTCATATTTATCAATACTCTTCGTCTCAATCTTCGTCAGCTCGGTGAGAATCGCAAGATCCATGCGCGCTCTCAAGACCTTGTCTTCGGTGAGGAGTCTAAAGGCGGCCGCGTAGACCGGTCGACCGGCTTTGATGGATTGAGGTCGGCCTTTGTAGGTTTTAATTGTGATGAGCTCAGCAGCGGATAGGGCTTCGAGGACAGCTTCCCCGTTTGAAGCGTCTGGTGCGAGGGACGAAGCAAAGGTGTTGGACAGGAGAACCTCGTTATAGCGCAATTCAGAGTTAGCGGCGAGGGCTTTGACGAGGAACCAAGCTTGTTCGGGGCTCCATTTGCGGGGCGCCTTGTCGACGGTGAGGAGATACATTTTTAGGATTTCGGACGCGGATTGTTCGATGATCTCTGTGACTGCGCGGTTGGGTGTTTGCCCGGTTTTGAGGCGGCGGGCGAGGAATTCGAGGTCTGTTAGGCGACCGCCGAGGACATCTATGCAGCCGTCGAGTTCGGCAAGGTCCTCGCGACGTTGGGAGGTGGTGAGTGTACCTTCGGTCGACGAGGACGAGGAGGAGCTTGAGGATGGCGATTCAGGTTCGAGGTGGGTTATTACGAATTTCTTTGCTACTTCGGGCGTGATGTCGCCGAGGGAGATTTGGCGGAAGACGCGGTCGGGAAGTGCTTTGCTGAGGGATTTGGAGTAGGATATATCGTTTGTGAGGAAGATTACGTGGGCGATGTTGGCGGTGGTGAGGAGGGCGGCCCATTCTGAAATTTTGTCGTAAACGATGCTGCTGTCTTCGTTCTTGTGAAGGAAGTTGTCAATTACAACCACTGGACGGAACTCAGGGTGTGCTTCAAGCCAGTCTAGGTAAGAGTCAGTAATATTTCTTAGAAGTTGGGTATAGCTTTGAGCCTGAGTGGAGCTAGCTTTGACTTACCATCATCGTTCAGATTTGCGTCTTTATCCTCGTTGTCTCGATGATCAAGAGCTACTTGCTTCAGGGCTGTGGCTGTATTCTGCCATATCTTGCCAAGTTGAGCATCCAATGTTTCGCTGAAACCAGACTTCACACCAATCGTTCCCTGTGCTGCAAGATCAACCAAACTACTGATGCTATTCATCCAAGAAAAGACAGGTCGATATCCAACTGCATTTGCGGCGGCAGAGATGGTAGCACTGTCTCCTCGTGCTTCTTGAATAGGCTTGCAATCGATGACAAGCGTATTTCTGCGGTCTTTTAATGCTTGATCCATTATGAGTTCTTTCTTCCCAGAGCCCCGGGGTCCCTGGACAACAATGAACGTATCCGCAGTCTCCATCAACCAGGTCTGTATCTGATCAATGATCTCTCTGCGGTCAGCCCAGATGGCACCAAGACTGACATCTTCTTCCCTGCGGTGACGGAAAGTAAAGATGTCGTTGGCCTGGCTCTTGAACCATTTGTACAGTCTATTGTCTTTGATGTGGAAAGCATGATCAATCTTGGCTTTGATGAAGAATGTCCTAATCGGATCAAAGACTGCCACGGTAACAGTAGCAACCAGAGCAGCAACAGCCGGGATGACAACTCGAGGATGGTTTACGAGCCAGTCACGAATGACATGAGCTTTTACCTTCTGCTCATAAGACAGTCGAAGCTGTGTACCAGACGCACCACCACCGGCTTCTTCCAAAACCTTGAGTCCATGAACACAGTTCTTCGCCATAATGCATTGACGAATCCTAGCAAAATCCAAGATAGCATACTTGGGCATGATCTTCGAGTCGGAAGGCTGCGAGGTGATTTCGGCGAGCTTTCCATACTTTCGAAAGATGCTGTAAAGTGTTTCTTGTGACAGCTCGGCTGCCTCTTTTCCAGGCGACATAGGGATAAATTCAATCTTAAGTCGTCGACTGGGGAATCGATACAAGTCTTCTAGCCATGGTTTTCCAATTACCAACTGTGAGCGGATTCTTCGAAATGGGTTATACCAAGGTTTGATCGGATTATTTTCCAAATACTTTGTGATATGCCCTGAGATCATTAGCCGTGATTTTAAAAGGCAGCTTTGATCATACCTTCTATCTCTTTCAGCGTGACTTCCGGACTATGTTCAAACTTCACAAAAGCACCACCATCTTTCAATCTTGGCAAGATCTCCGTGACTTTCATTGGCACTGTATCTGGGATTCCGCGCTTGACCAAGTTCAATGGTTCATAGCGACTCAGTGCCTCATTATTATACCGCCACAGCATCTCCGATATGCTTCTTCCACCACGAATCGGTAAACGCAATAGCCAGTGTAGTTTCAGCGGAAATAAATCTATTTGACATTAGAAGATCCTGTATAACTGAGTGACTTTCCGTACTATCAAAAACAAAATCCCTTCATTGGCTTTCGCGGCAATGTGTCCCGTCTGATCCTCCCCTGTCTCAGTGCTCTCCTTCCTCACTCCTCTCCACCTTGCAGAGCAGCCATCTCTCCTCAACCCAACTCTTTTCAGCGCTCCTGCATTATAAAAGTCCCGAGTCTGTATTCGCTTCGTTCGTAGTCCGGGAACACTGGTAGGGTTGAAGAAGACGCGTCTTGAGGAATTCATCTTGCCAACGATATGGCAATCCTGCCGCCTAGGAGTGATTCGACATAGCTTAGAACACAAATAGAGAGCGATTCAGTACGCGTTTTCGCTGTAAATTAACCACAAAGCTGGGACGGCTGAGAACAGGGTTTCTAGCATGAGATCATAAGGCTGAAATGCAAGGCCAGCCAAGCGCACGTGCAGATCTCTGACCCTTGCGGTTTCGCCAGCTTCAGTGGAGAAATATTTCAGTCGCATCTTCAGCCTCATCAACCTCAGCCTTATTCAAATCGACTTCAAACATCAATTGAACGGTACAAAATGGGATGGTTATGGTCCTCAACACCGGCGTCGTCGGCGCCTCAAGCTGCGCAAGAGAATAGCTCGTCGAGCGCTCCTTTACCCTCAGAAACACCCTCATTCCCAGAACCATCACAAACCAAACCACTCTCGCGCGACGAAATCGCCGAGAAAGAACTCAACTCCTTCCTCGCCGAACTCTCCGCAGACGCCAAACCGAGCAGCACAAAATACAATCGCGTCCCCAAGTCAACTCCCTCCCAGTCCTCCAAACCCTCCAACTCCACCACCCCCGACTCCGACCTCCCCTTCTCCGAACAACTCCTCCCCACAACAATGTCCTGCCGCACCGCCTTCGACGAAGCATTCTACTGCAACTCTTTCGGCGGGAAATTCAACGACCTATACCGGTACGGCGGATTGGAATCCTGTTCCGCGCACTGGAACAAGTTCTGGTTCTGCATGCGGACGCGGACGTGGAGCGAGCCGGAGAAAAAAGAGGCGATACGGGAGTACTATCGGAAGGTTGAGACGGCGAAGTATGGGGTTGGTGGTCGGGGTTTGAGTAGTGAGAATGTGTGGAGGAGTCGGGAGAGGAAGGTTGATGAGGGGGAGGGGGGCTTTGATAGGATTAAGCCGGAGGTGTTTGAGGGGAGTGATGAGGAGTGGAATCGGATGGAGATGGAGAGGAGGAGGAATAAGATTAGGGACTTGGAGAGGGGGGGTGTGAGTTAGGATTATTCGTTATGTTTAGATGCGATGAATGCCTGGATGTAGATATGGGTTGTAGGCAGGATATTGTACAAAACTGTACAGTACCATATGAAATGAAATATCCTCTCTCAATTCCCCTTCAACAGAACCGTGACTGGACTTCATATCAGACCTCGGGAATTTTCCGTATGACATCTGTCACACTAATTCGGCAGATGCATTGCGAGTTTGTTGCACGTCGCTCATGAGCGGCCCGAGCCGCCAATGCATGATGAGGGATCAGGTACGCGCCCGCTTAAAAGCATGATAGATTTGCATCCATCTAGTTAGTTTCAATAGAATATCCTTAATTATAAATGACATTTGTTCAGCCGGTTATCTGGTATATACATATCCAATCCCGAGGAAACCTCCCCAAATTCGCCAGTCCATGTTCAAAGTACATGCTATGGATCAATTCTCGAACCACCCACAAGATATCCGGACGCCGTTCCACTCTTTGGTATTCACAAATTGAACGCCAGAAAATGCAAAACACATCACCAGTACTCCATCCCGCCTGGGTTAAAATTCCTTGGTAGCCAATATGACCAAGGCCCATGTTTCCCGTAAACAGTTCGAATGGTTATACAGTCCCTCGTTACTACGCATCGTCATCTCAATGTTACATTTACATGCCATTCTGCATCCCATTTTGCATGCCGTTCATGTGTTGTTGACCTCCATTTTGTTGGGCCGCAAGCATCTGCTGTTGTTGGTGCAGGAGGGCTTGCTGCTGTTGCTGTCTCCGCCGTGAGATGGCATGGACCACCTGTTGCTGAGCTTCTACGCGGCACGACATCTTAAATTGTTGATTCATTTCAGGGGTAATCCCATTAGGGTTCTGTTGGGAGAACGCTGGCATTCTTTCCGTGTATAGTTGTTGTGCTCGTCCAGCTATTTGCGCTTGAACATTCGGATTCAAAATTTGCTGCCCTTGTTGAGCTTGAGCTTGTGCATGGTGAGCTTGCGCTTGAGCCTGAGCCTGAGCGGTTTGAGATTGTTGTATGCGCATCTGCTGCATTTGCAATTGCTGCATGTTTGGCACCTGGCCACCAGCCATGAAGTTCTGAGGCATGCCATTCGGCATCCCTTGACGAGCCATCGCCGCCATGTGTTGTGTGTAGCCCTGTGGTAGATGTCCGTTGTTACCCATTCCAATCATGCCTTGTGCTTGTTGTTGCTGCTGCTGTTGCTGCTGTTGCTGTTGTTGTTGGCGGAGCATTTGTGCTTGCATCATTTGCTGAGGTGTTACAGCTTGCCCATTGCTGTTCAGCATAACCCCACGCTGCTGCTGTTGTATCATGCGCTGCATCTGCTGTTGCTGGTGGAAATGTTGTTGTTGTTGTGGTGTCATCATTTGCCCGTTTTGCATCGGCATATTTGGCATATTAGCTTGAGGCATTTGTCCCTGTACGGGACTTCCTTGATTCATCCTTGGTGTTTGGCTCATGGGTCGGTTGAGTGGTGTTTGTTGGATGATCGGGGTCGAGTTAGGCATTCGTGGAGTTCCTGCATGGCTCTGTTGGCTTCTCTGCGCAGTCATCAGGTGCGGACCGGGGCCACCCATTTGAGGATGGTTTTGATGAACGACAGAGCCAGGCCTTGCAGGGCTTCCGCCCATACTTGAGGTAGTATGCTGCATTGGCACATTTGGAATGCCATTGACAGTGGGCGATGAGTGGCTTAAAGGGGTTCCATTCCGAACAATTGGAGAAGATGCTTGAGCTTGAGAAACTTGTTGCTGATGGAATCTTTGTGGTTGCGCATGCACCCCATTCGTGATCATGTTGTTGGCTTGTGGGTGTCCATGTTGATTTGGCATTTGACCAGGCATCACTTGCTGTACTTGTTGAGCCTGAGCTTGGGCTGCCTGCGCCTGCGCCAGCATTTGACGTCGCTGAAACTCTTGCTGGCGAGCTGCCGTAGCCGCCGCTTGCTGTTGAGCAAGATTGTTCCGCATCTTGTCTTGATTCTGACTCTCATCCTTTTTGAGGCTATCAATTCTGAGGCGCTCCTTTTCTCTTTCCTGGTTTGCTTTTCTTTCAGCTTCAGCTTGTCTGAGTTTCTCCTCCCTCTTAGTCTGCTCATGCTGAGCTTTGATGTTCTCGAGCGTCTTGAACCTCTCAAAACGAGCTTCAAATCCTCCAGCTTGACCGTCACCGCTCGCAGGATTAACCCCTCCTTGAGCATTTGTGGCATTAGAAGAGAGACGTTCATCCATGATGAGCATGTAACGCTCTTGTTCCGCAGCAAATGCTTCATCTGCCGCCATCTCGGCAACAGTTCTTTTTCTAGATTTGGGGGATGGAGGTTTGGCAGAGTGCATGGGGTGCTCCAAGGCCTTCAACAGAGCGGCAGACTCGGCGGCATTGTTAACAGGGTCGAGTACAAGCGGCGCACAGGTAGCCAAAGTAATTTGTGATTCCGCAGCATGTATGTTGCTGCTATCTAGTTCCGCCTTTGATTTCTTGAGACGCTTCGCTGGTGGTGCCATGGCTGTCAGTGGTGTGGGAGGCACTGCTGTTATTGGGGTCAGTGGAACCGTGGCCGAGAGCGGACCGGCTTCCGTACGAGAATCTCGGCGTCCATCGGGCATGGATATGGACTCGGCGGCTCTGATCGATAAATCTACATGGTTGCTCAGAGGCGTCGGACGAAGAACAATCGTGCTGACTTTTGGTTTCTGGGGAATCATGACCAGTTTTGTGGATGTGCCATTTACTGGAGCAGAAGGGGCAGGCATATTTTCCTTGTCCCGCTGCTCAGACGTCTTGCCTTTCGATTCCTCGATTTCTGGAGCCTTTCCTTTCTCGGGAAGATTGCCCTGGAAAGGGACGTACGAGGACGGAGTAAGATGCTCATTGTAATTGTGGACTGAAAATGGAATTCGCTTCTCAACCCCAGCTTCGATCTGGGCCGAGGTCTGTGACGCAGCCGTAGTCTTGTGGTCATGTATTTGAACAATCATGCAGCCTTCATAAAATGGAACATCGTTAAGGAATTCGACCAGGTCGTGGGGAATGGTCCGCGTCTTGAGGTGCTCGATCAAGATTCGCATCGGTGATCCGTAAGAGAAGCTTCCCTCCTGGGAATCGAATTTGAAGTGCGTAGGATGCAAGTGTATGATCAAAGAGGGTTTACTGTTACGGAATCGCTTTAGGATATACTGGTCTGATTTGACTGGTCTGGAGTTAGCATTATAGATATTGGGCGCATAACATAACATACCATATGGTATGGGCTCGACGCTCTGCGGAGCTGCATTTTCGCCGGCAACACTGGCAGATCTTTGACCAGCACTGGTGTTTCTCTGCCCTCTGCCCAGCAGTTGACCGGCCGGTGCGTCTCTTCTTGGGCGGCTTGCAGCCCGCACGCCATTCATATTTCCTATTCCATTGCTTGCCGCCGAATTTGGAGGCTTGCCACTATTTGGAAGTCTCCCAGTTGACATTGATGGTGACGGGGATGAGGTGGACGAGTGTATTCCGTTGGTTTGAATGCCTGGCGGGATTGGACGCTTCAGCTTGGTTGATGAAAGCGACTGGGTCGATGTCGCGGAGGGCGCCATCTCTTTGTACCGCCCAAACCCTTATCAAAAATCCTCCTCACTGCTCAATCGCTTAAAGCAGCACGTAGCAATTTTCTCACAGCCTCTTCCAACTCTCCTTCTCTATCGCAGATTCAGAGCTTTAATGTCCATCGATTGCGGTTGGTGCCTGTATTGCGATCGCGATGTCGCAGGTTGGTCCTGGCGCGTAAGTTGGATTCGAAGAAAGATGTCGCGTACGATTCGGATCGCGGCGACAGTGGGCACGAGGAATTGCGACAATATTGAGCAGATTGGTGGTGTTGTAGCTGATGCTGGGGGGGATTCAGAAGATGATGTATCCACGTCGTGGTTGATCAGGTGTGGGGGAATTCGCTTAGTGCGGATTCTAGATCAGCCGCTAAACTCGTGATAATTGCACACTCCTGGACTCTAAATCACAATCGCTTGTAACCACCTGGGCAACTCCTTTTCGACGATTGATGCCACGATAAATGGCTGCTGAGTCCTCACAACTTGAATCATTGCTAGAAAGAGTAGGTTTGTATATCTGCGGCGATGAATTTCATCTTTTGGAAAAATGGTTCGATGCTCCGAATCTGATCGATAGTTTATACTTCGTTGGGCCACTTTACAGCAAATGCCAGCTCTAGAATTTGAGTCCAGCAGAAGGGATCTTTCAAACCGCAGGTGAGATATATGGGTGGTGTGGCCAACCAATCGACAAGCCCAGGAGAATTGCGTCGTGTTAAGCCTCTTTTAATCATCAAGACGCTAGTAATATGATCACACAACCAGCTTGAGAAGCATGAATTCCACCTCTACTCAGTGTGCCGCTGGGTCAAGTCATGTCAGCACATCCATTGACGATTGCCACCAGCTACACTTCCTTTTTACGATGTAGCAGCATCTCAAAAGTTCCAATCTATCGGCTTGCTGCATCACGCTTGATGCTTATCAGATTAGGCTCGGTCAATAGACTACGTCTAGCAGACGTCAAGACAGAGGGCAACGAGAGCAGACATATACTATATATGTGAACGACTTTTCCTCCGCAGAATCTCACAAGACCAGCAATGGTTCTCCGCCTAGAGCTATTCTGTGAGGAAATCATCGATATCCCGAGGGAACTACCCACGACTTCGGGATGTATCCATGGCTCACGATGAAAGTTTCATCAGACCTGACTGCGTAATGTTGTTCTACCTCTTGATGATTCGTGTGCCTGCTGATTCATTAAACTAGGAAATCCCTGGAAGCTGGACTTTACACTTTACTCTGCCATGTGTAAAAAGTGGGGTCATTCCAGGTACTGCTCTTCCCTATTGCACTCTCATACTGCACACTCCTGATATGACTTATGGGAACAGATCTAAAGTTAATGCGATGCCTCCAATCCCTGAACCTCGTCTGCTCTGAGTTCTTACAGAAGTAAAGAAATGTCTGCCGCCTGCTATGGGCATTGGCAGTTCCACTCTAGACACATAGAGTCGGCTTTGGGTTGGCGATCTACCACGAACCAGAGCCCTCTTTCCAGCCAAACCGCACAAGAGAGTTCGGGTACTCCACATTCTAGCCTTGAAATCCACATTCTATGTGGTGTTTGCTGATATGACAGCACTGCGTGTGCAACGGGAATTTCCCAGATCCAGTGCAGGCCTGGGTCAACATGCTACAATTAGTACCTGCCTAAGCATTGCAGCAAATAGTAAGCATGCTTACTACCCTGCTTATCCATCACGAGGATGACCTGGGGTCGACAGGTAGCTGCAGGTATCTTCTATTCGACATCTGTTCCGACTTTGTACAACGCGAGCTTCATGTAGTAAGGTGAACCAGGGGCCCAAAAGCATTATACCGTTATCAGATCAGCCCTGGTATACTCCCGGTGAACCTTCAGGCAGACACTTATAATGTCATGCAGCTGGGCGAAAGTGTGCAAACAAATCCAATCCTACCAGATCTCTGGAACCGTAAGATCTGCATTTTACCCCGGTACACGACAATTTAGACACCGCCCTGAAGACAAACTTTGTTGGAAAATCTCAAATACCACACATCAAAGTTTGTACGATCGACCATCGTGCAGGCGGTATACCACTGGAGCAGGCTCATCTGAGTCCAAGGTCTTGCGTTCTGTTCAAGATCAAAACATCTACTCAACTGAAGCCGGAAAGCCTTCCGAACTACAACCCCCATTCTGACCATCCAAGGCACCGACTTCTGCACCCTGCTCAGCTGGTAAGTTGAAAACTTGAAAAGAAAAATACTTCAATCTCCACGTGATAAATACCTATATTTGGTTCTGTCCCCTACCCCTCGCTACAAGCCACGTTTTGTCAATCACACTCCCCTATTTACCCGAGAAATCTCAACCACCCGCACCGGGTATTTCGTGTATCCATCGATTCACACTCCAATCCAAACCAGGAATTCAATCGGGCTAAGATGCAGTCTTCATCCTCGCTGTCCTGTTCTCTCACACCCAGGAAATGGAGGCTTTTGAGGCTTTACACTCCTGGTTCTGCGGTACCTAGCCTCCGGGCATAGATTCTTGTACGGAGCGGGTTGAGATCATCCGACCAAACAGGAAAGCGTAGGTAAACAGGGACCGTACCAATACTCTGAAATACCCACCCGATAGGACGAATCGGTAGAACTCCATCCCCAAAGACATGTTTCTTCATGCCGGCACCGACGCTTTGCAAATTACTATAAACCAGCGCTGGTATCTCGTCAATCTATTTCACGGTTCATTGGTTTTTCCGATCGTGAGAAGTCGAAGACAAGAAGCGAAGATGGCTTTGGTCCAGATCTAAAAGGGAAATAGTATTCATTCACCTTCGTTTGATTTAGTGAATCCAATCAGTCTGGTCGTCGACTTTGGGGGTCTCTTGACAACTCCTCAACCCCAAGGAGTACACAACTTCAACCCGCAATTACAAACAGACGATATGAATCTTCTTAACATCTTACTCTTCGTAGTAGGCGTATCCAGCGCTCCTACCTGGCAAAGTCAAAGCGACGCCGCTGTCTCCAGCAATGTCTTCTGGTTTCTTCCAAACGCGCCTATCACCAGGGTTTGCAATTTCCACCATCGAGATCAACAAGAAGCTAAGAATATATATAGTATCAAGTCACGGTAGTTGTACCTGCAGTGTCACCGGGTAAAGGACTCCATGGTGTATGGCCCGGCCTTCAGAATCAAGCAGGTAGCTTTGTCTATCAGAGTGTGCTAGCCGATTCCAATTCTCCTGGCGCATGGCAGTTCTGGGTTGAGTATTGTTGCAAGTATGTTCTCCATCGCACCATACCCTCCTCAGCTAATGGAATTAGTCCAGATTATAAAGCCCAAGCTATCAAAGGTCAGTCAATGCACCTTCACCTCGAACACCACTCACCTTATCCTCCCTTCACCCTCTAAACCTCTCATCTAACAAACTCAGTCTACCCCGGCGACGCCATAACCAGCACCTTCACAACCGACGGCGCCGGTCTCTGGACTGATTCTTGGTCTCTAACACCAGGACCACAAGGTCTAAGTGCAGGCCAAACCGCCCAGTCCGGTTCGACGTCACAGAACTTCGGTAAGCTCCTATATCCCTTCCATGACACTAGTTGATCTACATCTCAATACTGACCAAACCAGCTGATAGAGGCGCCCTCATCCGCGGTCTCCTAGCCATCGAGCTCCAACAAAACGGCGCGTGGGATTTCGGCGCTGTGCAATGGAGTAATATAGCTATTACCGCGTCGACTACGGCACCGTGGTGTGCTACTGGGTAAGTATCCGTCTCTCTTACTAGATGTCTTCAAATTGGATCTTTGTTCTGCTTCGAATCTTGCTGGGTTGGATCGAGCTAATAGGAGTAGCTACGCCGTCTCACCCAACTTCCAATACTCCATCTCAGCAGGCACGCAATCAACGAACGGTGGATCAACGACATGTACCTTTCCGAACGTGCGGTTCAACGGACCTTAAAACCATCAAGGGACGTAGAAGTCGGCTTTGGGAATCGGAACAAGGGCATGGTTTTGCAGCATGGGCCATGCTGCTGGAGATATCCTGGACAAGGATAGGGTAGTCTTTGATTCGGTAGTTACGTAGGTAGATTTCAGGGATACCCAAATGCCAGACTTCATTTTGCCCATCCGATACCTTGATCACCCGGGCTAGCGCATTGGAACGCGCAATTGGCCAACATCAGGATGAATTGAACATTGACTTGGATTTGGCCGTGAGCTCGCAGGGGGTTGCATATGGCCATTGAAGTAGTAATTTCGAGTTCATCGTACAAGTTTTTAAAGGTCTTAAGTATTTAATAACAACGTTTTGTGAAACAAATCTGGAATATCATTTCTGGTGGTATAGTATTTATAATAGCTCACCAGTACATTTCTCACTTAGCTATTAGATATTTAAATTATGTCCCTAACCTTATACACTACATAAAACCCAAGCACACCCAATTTCCCACCCCACGACTCCGCATCACCCTTATACAGTGAGAAACTCTTGTTATCCTAGCTTTTACACCTTTAGACCGCTACCCTTTGTTGAACATTCGTCTTCTATTCGTATTCAACGATACTAAAACTTAATATCTCTATCGAACTTGAAGAAATCAGTCGTAAGCGAAGACGTGGATCTTGGTCTCGATGATCTGGGGGTTTGTTTGTAGTTATAGAACATCTTTTATTATGAGCAAGAGGGTTTAGGTGTAAAAATCCGGGATTGAGAGGCCGGAAATGTGGGGTTCTAGGTTTTTTGTTGTGTGGATTCGGGGCGTTGGGTTGTTTAGCAGTGTATTTTAGAAGATGAAAACCTCCTTCTATATCAGCTTCCCCACCCCATGAAAAGTCGCACAGATTACCTACTTATAATATCCATCCCCAAAATCTCACTTGATACAAAACACCATCCGATCTTCACAGTAAAATGTGGAATTGTTAGATACAGCGCCCGCTCGGCGAGTTTGTGTGGGGGTTGCTTTTGAAGGATAGAAGGGTTCATTGTCTAAGTATAACAGAACCACATCTCCATCCCCACCCCCGCGCCACATTAATACAAGATGAAATTTTTATGGTTAGTTTCAAGTGACAGCCCAGCTGTCAGAATATCGGAACAAGTAAAATGGCTCTTGCGAGTATATAGCAGAACGTTCAGCACATGGGATGATTACCTCCGACTCTTTCGCGGGGCTTTGACACCCGTTCGATGAGCGGTGCTGGTTAGTTGCAAGAATGGTGTAACTACATCAGAGGTCAGTTACACGAGCTGAAGGGTCTGGGATCATATGAAATAGTATGGAACAACACACGGTATAGAATCCCCACAAGAAGATTCTTCACAAATCACTTAATCATATATCTCTATTAAACATTCATCTTCGAAACTCAATCCCTATACATTCCAGAAATCATAATATCTACAAACCCCACAAACCTCAAAACCCCTCTACAACTGATGCAAATCTCAACATCTGAAAATACCTCCCTCCCATCAGGGGGTATCAAACATACAAGAAAGCCTTTCGAGCCAACGACACCCAAGAAGCCTTGATCCCATCCCAATTCCCTTTAAGTTATGTTAAATAGTTTTCCCGTCCATCCCAACACGCCATCCACCCAGCAATCACACAAACAAGAGTCCGAAAAGGAGCTTCAAATTCTCAAATCATCTAGATAGCCCTCGGAGTCGTATTACGCAATCCTCTCCTCATAAGCCTCCCACGCTTTCCTCCGATACCGTTCCGCCTCCCTCACCGGATCCGCCGCGAAAATGATGCCGCGGCCTACAATCACAATATCATTTCCGAGCCCGATGATCTTCGCGGGTGTGTTATACTGCTGACCCTTCCCATCGCCTTGAATCTCCGCGTCCTCGTCGTCTTGTTCAGGAGGTAACTGACATCCGGGCGTCATATTCAAAAACGCATCTCCGGGTTCTCTATTTAGTGATTCCTGCGCAATAAAACCCATCACGTAGCCCTGGTGCTCTCTCGCGCTCTCTACACATGCTGATGTGTATTCTGCGTTCATGAAATTGCCTTTACTCGACATTTGTGCTAGGATCAATAGTCCCCGGTCCATTGGCGCCTCTTCAATGCCTTCAAAGACCTCTTCCTCGTAATCTTCGTGCGACCGCGGGCTATTCACCGGTTCGAAATGCTGCGATACTGTTGTGATGGATACGATACTCGCTTTCCGTCCTGCGCGCTCAATCTCGAGATTCGACTCGGGTATGGGTGTTACTGTATCATCCTCGCCATCTGAATCTATACTCTCCGCGCGTGGTGTACCGACTGAGATGTCAGTTTTGACTTCATATTGTTTCCGCTCCCGCCACCGTATTGCTGCCTCTGCCAATGCATCTACGGCTGCTTTCCCCGGAATCATGTTCACATTGGTAATGTGTGACCACTCGATAATCTTGGCCGTGCCCTCTGTATATTGCATCTGCACCGTATTGCCTATATCACCGAACTTGCGATCTTCGAAGATGAGAAAGCCATGACGGCGCGCGATGCGTGCGAGTCGGGCGCCGGTACCGGTGGTGGGGTTGTAGTCCCAGTTCGAGATGAGGTCGTAGTGGGTTTTGAGGACGACGATGGAGGGGCCGATGGAGTCGGCGAGGGAGAGAAGTTGGTTGGTGGTTGAGACGTCAGCGCTGAGGCAGAGGTTGGATTTTTTGAGGGCCATCAGCCGGAAGAGGTAGGAGGAGAGGGGGTGGGAGGTGGTGGTTGCTCGTTCTTCGAATGATTGTTCTGAGACATGGTTTGGAGATTGTGAGGGAGACATATTGGATGTAGATTTTGTGCTTCTGGGTGCACTTGTCGGCGTAGGTTGAGCTGAAGCGGATTTTGAACTTGTCGGCGGTACCATTATGATCAAGGAAAAAGGAAAAATAAAGTACAGAATCTGAGGGAGGAAGGAGGAGGGAGGACAAAGAACGGACGGGGGTCGAGAGTCGTCAGAGTGGTGTGGTGGTGTGGTGAGTGGATCGTGCTCGAGCTTGCTGGTCTGAGGCTGGTCTGCTTGACTTTTGCGGCGGAAAATGGCGCTTGGCGGGCGGGAAGCACAGGGCAGGATCTGGCACGAAAGGGGGAGTTTGGTCTGGGCTCTGGCTCTCCTTCTGGCTGCTTGTTGGCTTGCTTCTGGCCTTGCAATCTCACTGCCGGGCGGCGCATCCTTATTTATAATTCTGGCACCAACAACCGCTCAAAATGCACCAGATGCAGCAATTTACCGACACCTGATACCACCGGCACCGACAGCGTAGCCGTGCAGATGCAGTGATGCAGTGAACCATCCTCGAAGTGCGAGTACATCATGGTCCGTCCGGAGGCACCGTGTTCCCTTGATTTGGCGGAAGATGAGGTGTTGGCACGACGAAAGAGGAGACTGCACCGTGGAGTACTCAAGTAGGAGCGGGATTAGCGGAGGCTCAGTTGATGCTACAGGAGATGAAGAGTTCCTTAAGTGGAATGAATCATTTGGAGTCCTCAAGTGCCTGGGTTCTTCGACCCCATCTAGGACGGGCAAAGGAGAGACTACCAGACAACCACTGACTGAACCTGTCACTACCACCACCACCCTGGGCCTCAACACCACCGCGCCGGCGACCACAATCAGGAACCGGCATATGCTGTCACATGCCCAAGACGTTCCCCGGATCAGCAAAACAGCCGCCCTATGAAGCTCCCGACGTCCTGCACAGATATCGGCAGTCTCCTTGATAGGCACGTATAGGGCTGTCCCACTTACTCAATGCATCGCTTCTGCCCGATTCTGCCGAGTCTGGGTCAATATCGCATCTGATATGTCTGAGCGAGACCTCTGTTGGGGGGATATGGGCCAGGGTGAAGGTCGATATGCTCGAATATGGACTCGACAAGCGGTCGTTGGAGGGCACATTGCGAGCCTCGGCGCGGGGGCCACTTCCGGTAGGACTCGACGGCGGCGTACCCGAGTCCCCTATAATGCCTAGGAAGGGCGTTATAGTATGACCTTTATATTTGAATGTGTTGCTCAAACACGTTTCGGTCCAACTGGACGCAAGACAGCTCTGATGTGTTTTGACAGTTTCGTCCGACGAGGACTCGAGAATTGGTGGTACGATGGTACAATCATTACTTTTGTACCAGTCTTCGGGTGTACTGCAGCTGCAGAAGCATCTGCCAGTCTTGTCTGGAATCTGGACGGAAGGGACAATTCCTGCGAGTAGCCGTTTTCTAGCCGCAATACTTGGGATGAGTTGTCAAACCTGGGATGATTATTCTCCATACAGAACTGACGAGGGCAAGGTTGCACCGTAATTTAAAGGCAAGATGACATGGAGTTTCGCACATATCTGGGAGTCAGACTTCACGATATGATTGCCCTCCAATACTCAACAGAAGCCCTGCCGCCTCAACAGCGATTTCAAAGCAGTCATAACAGTCTTATCTTTGAGAGCTTGTCAATTCTCTGCTCCGTCTCGCTCACGAGCGACAATCTCAAGCATTCCCTTTTCAACCAACGAACCTGACTCCCAATTCTCTACTGTTTACAAGGACTCATCGTCAGATCCACCCTCTCCTTCGCAAACGGGACCCGAGCTGCGGAAAAGCCAACAAGATAAGGTGTTGGTGTTACCTTACGCCAGCCATTCCCCAGATTCTCAACGTCTTTATCGCCTCAAGGAATTCATAAGGCTGAGAATAAGCTGCATATTTTGTAAGTGTGTGACAGAAACCTCCTGGTTATGCTCGTCTCCTCGACGAATGGATAGCCTGTATCGTGGTTGGGATATTCTATGTGCTTATATGGGCATTATCCTGAAATACTTCATTGCTCATGAGATTCAGCTGCGTAGTCCTGCTACTCGAGTGGCATGATAAGTTAATCAGTATCCTAGGTAGGAGTAACCGTTTGTAAGTAAGTGTTTTCATACTTGATCATATACACCAAGCGAATGCCTTTGGGGTCAGACTCCGATGATAGCAATCTATCTTTCGTAGAGCCTCAAGTACTTATCACTACAGGTAAGTGTTTTCTCGTACAGGCTACTATATGAATTTTTGGGGCCCTCGTTTTATGAGAAACTTATCGTATCGAGATCCAACAAAATTCGTGTTCATATACTCGGTTTGGCACACCTCTCTCTGCTCACCACTTCATACTTCCTATTCTGTGGGCTGTTGGTTGTTCCCCCACGTCATATTTTATGTGTGTGCTGCCTTCTCGTATATACCCTTTGCCCTCTTACGTGTAGGCAACGATAGGTGCATGTGAGATTACCTCTTTGACAGATCTGGGCCTGGACGTGGGAGCGTTACACAATGCTTCTTGGGATGGAACAAGTGGATGCGTAGTTATAACATAGGTTCAATAGCGTCCCCCATTTTCATGTATCTATCCTTGATGACTACAAGTTATGCATATCACAAATCCCATCCTTGTACCGAAATGCCTGCCTTGCTTGCTGCAAAGACCGCAATTTGGTTTAAACAAAGAGTAAGATAACGCTTGTGACAGAAGTAAAGATATGATATATCTAGCCTCTAATACGATGTCTGTCCTGACAGAAAAGTCAAGGGGAAAAGCACTCCTCGGCCGAGAAATAGTCACAACAATGATTCTCAAAAGTGAAATCTAATCATAGTATTGTTCAAATCAGACCTTGTAGTGTCTTCCCGCGTGGAGTTAAAAGAAGAAAGCATTTCAACCAATCATTTACTACACATCAATTTATCGGTTTGGAAGGAGAGTGCGAGTTCTTCTCCACCCAATATACCTCACTGTATCAAATGTCAAAAAAATAAATATTATTGGAAAATACGTTCCTCGTACTATATAACCTCGTACCAAAGCAAACTAAACGACCGTACCTAAGAAAAATAGGGTTTCTCTTACCACTAGGGATGTCAGAAGGGGGGGCCATGATTTTTGATATTATGTAGAGCTTGAATATGTTGTTATTCTACGATTGGGTTTTCTAGTTTACGTTTTATCTCTAGGGCGTTTTACAGAACTCGGTGAGATGTAATTGGCATGCGTCTACGCCGGTCTTACCTTCGCCGTTCTTAAAAGACTTATTTTCAGTCATGATCTGTACTTGGAACTTATGGAATCTTAACCGTGTTATCAAGTTGGTGAGTGAAATGAATGGCTGCGAAGTTCGAATTCCGTGCTTGTAATTTGTAAATTGAGATGGTAGAGTAGGAAACACTATCACGTAAATGTGTATCCAAGTCCGACGTTCTCATACCCAAATACCCACCACCTCAACACCCCCATCAATCCCCAGTCCGCCACGCCTCCCCAATTCCACACTCCATCCCTCCCCCCAAACTCCCACCCATCCTTCATCCTCCAAATTCCCATCACATACATCCCCGCATCCCCGTATCCCCGTATCCCACTACCACACTAAACTCCCACGCGCAACAATCCACATATCCAACCCCATTCCACGTAACGCACAAAAAACAACCACATAGACATATATATATCGATACGCGAAGCTCGGTGAGAAAGGATGGATACGATGTCGAAATATCCCGTGTTTGAAATGATTATGGTATAGAGGAGGGAATCTGTGGAGAGAGAGAGCGATATATGGATCGTCGACGATAGGAACTTGAGGTAGCTGACAATCTATACGATATTTTGTCGATTCTGTGTACGAAGTGTCTATTAAACAGGTAATCCAAAACAGAAAAGTTCATGTCACGTCAGATCAAACATCAATCTCTTTCCAGTATAACAAAAACAATCAACTCATTCAGCAGAGGATCATTACCGAGGCATCCCAGTCCTAGACAGATTCAAACTTCGCACAAAAGAATTTTCACACAAGTCAAACCGCTCACAATCAAAAACATTCGGTGTTTTTTAAATTTTACGACTTTTATTTTCATACACTTCCTATCGAAGTGCAGTCTGTAATACATCTGTTCCATGCAGAAGATAATCACTGGCCTTCCCAGTGTCTATGTGTTGCTAAGAAAACATCGAAACATTAAGAGCCCTGCACGCAAACCGCCAGTCTAACTAAGCCGGTATGAGATAATTGGAGACAAAAAACACCGATGGACACCGCTCAAAAAAGATGCCGAAAATGCAAGAAAACGAACTAAAGGAAATTCGTGATCAATCATTTAATCAACCTCCTCAACGGTTGGTCCATCATCATGTGTCGCACCAGGTCCACCTGCACCTGGGAAGCCACCTGGTCCACCTGGCATACCTCCTGGCATACCTCCAGCACCTTCACCGCCTGCTCCGTAGAATTTCTGTCACAAAGTTAGCATCGTTAAATCAGATAGAGGGAGATTGGTTAGCTTACCATCATAATTGGGTTGGCAACAGCCTCCAACTCCTTCTGGTGCTCCTCGTACTCCTCCTTGGTGGCTTGCTGAGACTCGTCTAACCATGAGACGGTCTTGTCAATCTCAGCCTTCAACTTCTCCTTGTCACCAGCATCAAGCTTCTCATCGACCTTGGAGTCGGAGAGAGTGTTCTTGAGTGAGTATGCATAAGACTCGAGACCGTTCTTTGCGCTGATTCTTGAAGCCTCAGCCTCATCCTCAGCCTTGTACTTCTCGGCCTCTGCCAACATGCGCTCGATATCCTCCTTGGAGAGACGTCCCTTGTCGTTGGTGATGACAATCTTGTTGGACTTTCCGGTTCCCTTCTCAAGAGCAGAGACGTTCATGATTCCGTTGGCATCAACATCAAAGGTAACCTCGATTTGTGGAACACCACGTGGAGCAGGTGGGATACCAGTGAGCTCGAATTTACCGAGAAGGTTGTTGTCCTTGGTGCGTTGACGCTCACCCTCGAAGACTTGAATAAGGACACCAGGTTGGTTGTCGGAGAAGGTCGAGAAGACCTCGGACTTCTTGGTTGGGATAGTGGTGTTTCTTGGAATGAGCTTGGTCATCTGTCCACCAGCAGTCTCGATACCGAGAGACAAAGGCGCGACATCGAGAAGGAGGATCTCGTTGGTGGACTTGGATGAAGTATCACCGGAAAGAATGGCAGCCTGGACGGCAGCACCGTATGCAACAGCCTCATCAGGGTTGATGGACTTGTTTGGCTCCTTTCCGTTGAAGTAGTCGGTGATGAGCTTCTGGATTCTTGGGATACGGGTAGATCCACCGACGAGGACGATCTCGTGAACCTTGGATTTGTCGATCTTGGCATCAGCAAGGACACGGTCAACTGGGGTGGTGGTTGATCGGAAAAGATCCTGGCAAAGCTCTTCGAAACGAGCACGGGTGATGGATGTGTAGAAGTCGATACCCTCGAAGAGAGAGTCGATCTCGATGGAAGTCTGTGCGGAGGAGGAGAGGGTTCTCTTCGCTCGCTCACAGGCTGTGCGGAGACGTCTGAGGGCACGGGCGTTGCTTGAAAGATCCTGGAAACGGTTAGCAGCTGATTTTCTCAAAACAATGGACTGAATGGCGTGAATGTGCCAAAGGGATTGGGGGATTCATACCTTCTTATGTTTGCGTTTGAACTCAGATACGAAGTGGTTGACAAGTCTGTTGTCGAAATCCTCACCACCCAAATGGGTGTCACCAGCTGTGGACTTGACCTCGAAGATACCCTCCTCAATGGTAAGAAGAGAAACATCGAAGGTTCCTCCTCCAAGATCGAAGATGAGAACGTTTCGCTCACCCTCGACCTTCTTGTCGAGACCGTATGCGATAGCAGCGGCAGTTGGCTCGTTGATGATTCTGAGAACGTTGAGACCAGCAATTAAACCGGCGTCCTTGGTGGCTTGACGCTGGGAATCGGTGAAATATGCAGGAACTGTGACGACGGCGTTGTTGACGGTTCCACCAAGGTATGCCTCAGCGGTCTCTCTCATCTTGACCAAGATCATGGAAGAGACTTCCTCAGGTGTGAACTGCTTCTTCTCTCCCTTGAACTCGACCTCGACGACTGGCTTTCCGGCACGGTCGATGACAGTGAAAGGGAAATGCTTCATATCAGCCTGGACCTCAGCATCCGCGAACTTTCGTCCGATCAGACGCTTCGCATCGAAGACTGTGTTGGCTGGGTTCATGGCGACTTGGTTCTTGGCGGCATCTCCAATCAGACGTTCGGTGTCAGTGAAGGCAACGAATGATGGAGTTGTGCGGTTTCCTTGGTCGTTGGCGATGATTTCGATTCTATCATCACGGTAGATACCTACACAAGAGTAGGTAGTACCAAGATCGATACCTATGGCGAGGCTGTCAGTAAAATTTTCATTAGGCTGGCGACGCACATTGTACTTACCAATGGCTGGGGCCATGATGAATATATTATGTGAAAGAAGTGTGTAGTGTTATGCGGATTCGTTGATTCGTGATAATCGTAAACTTCGAAATGTGTTGAAGTATCAACTGTAGCGTGGTATCAAAGAAAATTGTGTTTCTGAAATGTCTGATGAGGAAGGAAGGAACGCACTGGGCTGGAGATAAATACCTGCAAGCGGTGGTTGAGAGAATCCGCTGGAATCTTCTAAGCGACTAGAAGGTGGTGGTCAACGGTGGAAATGCCCCGCTTTAAAAAGGCAAAACAGCGCAGCGGGACCAGCTGGTTGGTTCGCGGGGCTGGTTGAACATGCCAGAAAAATCATGAAGCTTCAGTTTGTTTACTTGGGGGCAACTTATGAGATTGGCATTGGGTGAACATGGGTTTTTTTATTTTCTATCGAATTTTCGTGATAATACCATTCTGTCCTCAGCTTTCCATGCCTCTACTGAAGATATTGAGCTTCACAGAATATTCCAAAATCCCCCTCATTACTCACCGCCTATGACGCATGCCCCTCGATGCCCAAAGCTGTTGCTGGCAACAAGGTTGCCCCACCAAAATCATACCGCCACTAGGCGATTAAATTTAATTTTCAAAACTAACACATCATGGCGGATGGTTGCATGATTTTCACTTTCATCATTGCGCCAGGAATTGAGACTGAATATCCTAACCTGATGTATCTTCGCCTGGTAAAATCATGGCTCAGTGCACGTGATTCCGTCGTAGGAGGCTCAGTTTCGGCCCATATAATCTTATCGCACAATATCAGCGATAAAGAATGGCAAAAAGGACGAGGCTTTCTCTGTAATTATCTCGTGACATGTGCATGGAGTTACCTAAACTTTAAATTGTTTACAACATACTCAGTAGCAAATCAACTAATATTACTACATTCTGACACTTTTACAAACTTCCTCGTGATACCGCTTTGTTTGCATTCATTATATTCTGCCACTTGGTTGGGTTGGTGGTTGGTGGGGTGAAAGGCCGTGGTCGTGGAGGGGAAGCTATGAGAAGCCTCTCGAAATTGCCAGCCTGCCAAAATCGCAGAATTAGAAGGCGGTGGAACCGCTAGCGAAGCAGCGCCTTGCCCTTCGCAACCAGAACAATTTTTCTGTTAGACAACCACAAACCAAAACATTCCTGTATACCGTACAAAGGACGCAATAGACTACATACTTCGACAAACCCATCACGTCAAGTCGCCTCTGTGTTTAATTTCATTCTTTTCTCTAGACTACACCCCAGATCGAAGCCGCGAATATGAGTGGTATGTCCATACATCCCAGCCTTCTGCCAGATATGCTGACAAAAGTTCAGTCGTCGGTGTTGATTTCGGAACCCTTAATACGGTTATTGCAGTCGCCCGCAATCGCGGTGTCGATGTGGTATGTGTTTACTATTTTCCATCTTAATCCCCCAGTACTGACTGCCGCAGATTACCAATGAAGTCTCCAATCGCGCTACACCGTAAGTCTCCAAACGTTCTCACATCAACCATATTTGGATCTGAATCTAACTCTCATTCTAGATCTCTTGTAGGCTTCGGACCAAAATCTAGATACCTCGGTGAACCCGCAAAGACTCAAGAGATCTCCAACTTGAAGAACACTGTCGGATCATTGAAGCGATTAGCGGGGAGAACCCTCAACGATCCCGATGTACAGATCGAGCAGCAGTTCGTCTCGGCGCCTTTGGTCGATATCGGAGGACAGGTTGGAGCGGAGGTCACATACTTGGGCAAAAAGGAGAAATACACATCTACACAGCTGGTTTCCATGTTCTTGAGCAAAGTCAAAGCCACAGCTTCCGCAGAATTGAAACTCCCAGTTTCTGATTTGGTTATGAGTGTGCCAGCATGGTTTACTGATGTTCAACGAAGAGCCCTTTTCGATGCTGCCGAGATTGCCGGTCTTAAACTCCTTCGTTTGATGAACGATACAACCGCTGCAGCTTTAGGTTACGGTATCACAAAGACCGATTTGCCAACAGCGGAAGAGAAGCCAAAACGTGTAGCCTTTATCGATATCGGACACAGCAACTACTCGTGTTCGATTGTTGAGTTCAAGAAGGGAGAGTTGGCTGTGAAGTCAACAGCATATGATCGTCACTTCGGTGGACGTGATTTCGACAAGGCCTTGGTGGACCACTTCGCCGCGGAATTCAAGGAGAAATACAAGATTGATATCAAGACCAACCCAAAGGCAGTTGTACGAGTAGCTGCTGCAGCTGAGAAGTTGAAGAAAATCTTGTCCGCCAACCAGCAGGCTCCAATCAATATCGAATCATTGATGAACGATGTTGATGTACAGTCGATGATGAAGCGTGAAGAGTTGGAGGCACTCGTTGAGCCTCTTCTCAAGCGCGCCCACGTACCCCTTGAGGAAGCTTTGGCTCAGGCCAAACTCAACAAGGAGGACATTGACGTTATCGAGCTTGTTGGTGGATGTACTCGTGTCCCAGCGCTCAAGGAACGTATTCAACAATTCTTCGGCAAGAACCTCTCATTCACCCTGAACCAAGACGAGGCGATCGCCAGAGGATGTGCCTTCAGTTGCGCCATTCTCTCACCAGTATTCCGTGTCCGCGACTTTGCCATCCACGACATTGTCAACTACCCAATCGAGTTCACCTGGGAGAAATCACCAGACATTCCAGATGAGGACACCAGCCTTACCGTATTCAACAAGGGCAATGTTATGCCATCCACCAAGATTCTCACATTCTACCGAAAGGAGACTTTCAACCTCGAGGCGAAATATGCTGAGCCAGATTTATTACCTGGAAAGATCAATCCATGGATTGGTCAATTTTCCGTCAAGAACGTCAAGGCTGATGCAAATGATGATTTCATGATTTGCAAATTGAAGGCGCGCCTGAATCTTCACGGTATCTTGAATGTCGAATCTGGGTACTTTGTTGAGGACATGGAAGTGGAGGAGCCAATACCTGAGGAGAAGGATGCAGAGAAGAAGGATGGTGATAAGAAGGATCCAAATGTAAGATTTCCAGACAGCACTTTTTAGGCTTTTCACTAACTTCATGTAGGCCATGGATACTGATGACAAGCCAAAGACAAGAAAGGTCAAGAAGCAAGTCCGAAAGGGCGATCTTCCAATTGTTTCGGCCACATCTTCCCTCGATCAATCCAAGAAGGAGGCTGCAGCTGAACAGGAATCCTCCATGATCATGGAAGACAAACTTGTCGCTGATACGGAAGATAAGAAGAACGAGCTTGAGACTTACATCTATGATATGAGAAATAAGATTGATGATACATATGCCGATTTCGCCAGCGAAGATGAGAAGACGAAATTGAAGGCTAAGCTGGAGGCAAGCGAGGTATGTTCTATTATATTCTAATACGGCTGTGCATTACTGACGAATTGTAGGACTGGCTTTATGATGAGGGTGAAGATGCTACCAAGGCAGTCTACGTCCAAAAGATGGACGAGATCCGTGCTGTCGCAGGACCAATCGCCCAACGCTACTTTGATAAGGTTGAGAAAGAGCGCGAGGCCCAGAGACAAGCCGATGAAGCAGAGGCACAGAGAAAGAAGGAAATGGCCGAAGCTGCTCGTGCCGCTGCCCTGGCACAAGAGGAAGCTTCTAGCAAGAAAGATGAGGAGATGCCAGACGCAGAAACCGTCAAGCCGGATGAGGTTACCGAGCCAGAGTCAAAGTGAAGGCAACACACGCAGCCTGTTACGAACCACACGCCAAGCCAATAATGAGATTATGAATGGAGGGATATGCATAGAGGAAGAGAGAAAAAAGCTTCAAAGGGTCGTGCGATGCATTTCAACTCTTCTATGATTTAATGCGAGTCTGGCTTTTATAGAATGCGATTTCGTGGGGGCTTTTGAGGGCGAGGGGGGAGACTTGGGAGAGTGAGATAGAAATGTTGAATGAAATATATGTTTTTAAAACTTGGATCGGCCGGTTTTCGTTTTTGTGATTTGTTTCCACCTACGAAGAGGCCTTTTGTAAGTGAAATCTGACACATAGATTCTTTCGAAGATGGAAGACGAAGAACATACGTAATGTTCGTTTGTGGTTCGCATTAAGTTGCTATCCCTATGGTAGCGTTCCGTTGTAGCGACGTATCCACGCCAATTGTATTTCCACTAAAAACATCTCTTGGTTCCATCTCCCTTACACTATTATGTACCTCTACTTTTCCACTTCTGACCGAGGATTTCGTGAAACCCAGGACGGTCGACCTTAGATGCTAGTTCGTTTTTGCACGGCATCTTTTGTTTCTTGCTAAGAGGTCTCGGTATTGAAACCTCGGACTTGACATTCCGGCCCAAGAACCGGGTTAAGAGAAGGTGAGTTGAATGGAGGTGTGTTACAATGGTAGAAAGAGGGAGGTTGAGTGGTGGGAGATAATTGAGAGGATTGAGGGTTGTGATGAAGGACCGTTTTTCAGAAACACAGTCTCTTGACTAGAACTCCTCAGTAATTAGTAACTAATCCTGATTATTTCTAATTTAATAGATATACAGCGTGATCGTAATCAAGATCTAATTATTACTCCCTTCTATTTCACGATGAAATGAAGCCCTATTTAGTGATTAATCATATCGGTAAACTTATCTGCTAAGAATTGCTTAGACTAGTGTAACTCACCGAATTAAAATGAAGTGTTTGGTTTGTTATATTCAATAGTAGCTAATATCATCGTTAGATTCTACACAGATACTAGTTCTTTAGTCTATACAAAGCTATACTAATAGCAATCACGAAGAATCATAAAATCATCATTAACATAAGAATAATTCTCAAAAACATCTCACGTTTAAAGATTTAATCTATAAAAAATAACTTAACGATTAAATTCTGTTCTATAGTAATCATTAAGGTGCCCTACTCTGCATTACAAAGATTTCTCATCCTGATACTTCATCCACTATTCGATATCAAACGGCTTCCCATCCCCTGCATCCTGTACCCACATGGCGGCGTCACCGGCTTCGCTCTTTTTCTGATTAGCTTGGGTTGAAGGAAATGCCTCGTCGTGGATCTGTAGTCGAAACATCCTGCGTCTGCTAGTAACTTACATAAAGTCTGGGAAGTGAGCTCGATGGGTATGTCGGGGAGGGAATGTGTTAGTTCATCGAGGGCGAAGTCGCGGAGGAAGAGGGTAAGACTGGCGGAGATGATGAGGTTGCAGTCGGAGTCGCGGAAGAGCTGGGAGTGTTAGAAGGGTGAGGATGTGATGGGGGGCTTACCTGGTTAGAAACGAACTGCTCGACTTCGCCCTCCCCCTCACCATCTACACTCGTAGACTTCTTCATCCGCCACACAGAAACCGACGCTTTCTTCCCCTTCCCACAACCCACATTCATTCACAGCAACCATAACACCAATCCCACCATCCGATGGCAGTGTACATTCATCCGCCAGACAGCCCACCGATTTTTTCTTCTTAGGCGGCGCTACTTCGATCACCATACCCGGCCACCTAGCTTCAGGATGGCGAATGATGAATAGTTAGAATCCCCTCGTCATCAGGAAACCACAACGCGCCTCTCGAAGGCCTAACAGCGTCAACATATTCCCTAACCTCGCTTTCCCGCTCGGCGATAGATTTGAACGACGTCTGAATCTCATTAAGGAGGTTGAGGATGAACGTCGCGTGAGGTGTTGTGAATGTGCTAGTGCGGTTTCCATTGTTGGAAGACTTTCTAGTGATAGGCCATCCATGGTCGTACTTTCTGGTGGTGTAGTTTCCATCGCTGAAGCACTTTCTGGCGGTCTAGTTTCCGTTGTCGAAGCACGTACTGCTGATGGGCCATTCCTAGTCGCACTTTCTCGTGGTGCTGGTCCATCGCTCCTCGTACTTTCTAGTGGTGTCATTTCCATGATTGAAATTTGGAGCGCCATGAGGTGTTTCTGTTCAGATGCGTTTGCGTGTCCCATGATGAAGAAGAAAGCCATGCTGCTGCAAAAGCACTAAGAGTTTGGTCTGCTACCCATAACTGAATTGCTTCTCCCAATAGATTTATGAAGGCTATGCCGTTTCCTATTAATAAGTGAAGTATTCAACGCTTGTGAGTGCGAATGACAAACAACAATCAGTTTATATCAAACATAGGAATGACAACAAACATGACCTTCTCGTCAGCAACCTTTCAGCGATATCTAAAGCTGCCATTTATCGTATCTTGGCTCTTGAGCGTCTATCGATTCATCTAAAACCTATATTGAGATGAGTAGAATCTCTCTAAATCCCTCTCATATTCAGTCGACCTCGTAAGATGATTTAGATATATACTCTTAATAAAACAAACTAACTTAGTCAAAGATTGAATGTTGAACCATCTTACCCTTTACAAACTATAGACGGTACGTGAGATTCAATCTCCGTCTAACAAACATAGGCCCATAAAGGGCCACAATTCGCTAGGAACAACTTCCTAAAACCTAGCACGATATGTATATAAAGAGCTATACAATAGATATATTAATAGTACTACACTTACCTAAAAGTCCATTAATTGCGTTCAAGAGTTATCTAAGACATAGAGTTGCGTCAAATAGTAAAGTCTTTGAAAACCAATCGCTCTCTCGCCTATGAAACATCACACCTCGGCAAATCCTCGCTTCCCCTTATCCCCACCACACAACCTCCCCCCATTTCCTACTCCCCCAACCAATCCCCTCACAACACCCCCCTCCATTTCACCCATTTCACCCAAGTTTTTACACACAATTTTTCTCATTAATATAACCCATATCAAGCAAAACTGCTTCACCAAATCGGACAGATGGCCGAGCTGGTTATGGCGCCAGGTTAAGGTATACACTTAATCACGTTGTAAGCAATTGCAATTTCCTGGTCACGAAAGTGGCGTGGGTTCGAGTCCCACTCTGTTCAGTTCTTTTTGCCTTCGTATCCTTTCCCTCTTCTCTCAATTTTCGGGGGGGGAGGGGGGGAGTTGAAGATTTTTTTTATTTTGGTGTTGAGGGGTTCGAGTCACGTGAGCGATAACCCTTTTTTTCGGCGTTAGTGGGATGGTGAGATTCTTAAGATAGCCAAAATATCTATACTCCAATACCTTGGACTTGTTTCCTAAATTAATGTTATTACGTTTATTACAGATAAAGTCCTGTTTTTATACCACATAAATCTATCTTACAGTTTCTGTACTGTACGGATAATCATCTGAGTTAATATACATTTTCGATAACGATGTTGAAGTAATTAGGTGAGGGGGTTGTGGAGAAAGACAAGGAAGGAATATAAGAGGGGCTTTTGAGTCTTCAAATTCAACGATGGTGTGGTATTCAGAGGTTGGAAGACGTGTTAAGAAGGTTTATAACATTCTACATTTTCATTTCATCATTTCTACAACACATCTCCCCCATCATCCCCTCCCCTTCCTCCCTCCCTCCTCCCCTACCCCCCATTCCCCCCCTCATCTCCCCCTTCCCCTCCTCTTCACCAACATCCCATATCCCACTCTATCAATATATAAGTCTCCACTCTCCATCAACTAATTACATGCACAATTGCTTCCCTTCAAAACACATATACAAACTAACGTTCCTCTTCAGCCCCCCTCATTCAAATCCCCAACGCATCAACCCCTAAATCAACGCACTTTTCAAGCACCTCTAACCCATCCCCATCCATCCATCTCCTCATAAAACCCTCACCCATCAAAGTGCACAACGCAAACACATGCAAAAACGCCATGCTACCCAACCCCCCCATTCAAATGCATCAACCGCAAAACATGAAGACAAAAATCCATCGCATCTCAATCTTTTCCCCACCTTACCATCTATGTTCTAGACCAGACTTTTGATTAAATAGCCCAACTCCCCCTCCTCGCCCTAACACCCCACGCCTTGACATCCTCTCCCTGCGTCATATTAGGATGTTGCACGCCCCACTCCATGATATAAACGCGTAGGGCTTTCCACCTCGCACATTTGGGTAACTCCTGATCCTTCTTACTAGGCGCAGCGATTCCGATGTGGCCTTTGACCTTCATATCCCCGTCACTAGCTCGGAGCTCCGAGACTGGGATCTGAGAGATGCGGGAGAGTTCTTCGTCGTACGGCTGGGCGAGGACGGGGTAGCCTAGAGAAAGGTAGTTGTAGACTTGGGTGATGAATTTCTCATCGAATTCAGCCAGTAAGGCATCTTGAGCCTTCTTCTTCGCAATCTCGGCTTTCAGTCTGTCGTCGAGACCGGCGAGCATGCGAGGGCCTGAATCTCCATTGGCTTTGGAGGCAGCTTGATCCCCTGGCTTCGGAGTATGTATGAATGTGGGTCTTTTCGGCCCTTGTATGTTTCCTGGCTCTTCTGCTATACAATATCCTCCCCAAAGCCCACCACCAGTTTCACACTTATTCGGCTTGACATCGATTCGCTGATCTGATTCGAATTTCGTGGCTTTTGGCGATGGACACATTCGAAACTTCAAATCCCCTCCAAGCATCGGCGGTGACGCAGCAGAGCGCATACGTTGTAACTCGGCCTCCTTCAATCTATCAAACGGCTCTGGTCTAGGAAGCTTGCTCGTCATCCCGTTTGTCCAGAACGGATCTTGAAATGTAGGTTTCGTAGCTTCGTCTGCAATTTTCTGATTCGTATCATTCTCTCTCAACCGATTTAACTTCTCCTGATGCTGTTGCATCTCTTTGACATGCCAACCAACTTCTGTAGATTTCCGGCGGTTATTAACCTTTGGCTCATCCAACAACATCCCAATCCCCTCCACCACCTCTTCATCAGACGCTGTGTCCAGTTCTCGATCATAGAAATGCTCCACAATCTCATAATTCGACTCATTAGGAAACGCAGCCAGAGCTTGTTCCCGTAATTGTTTCTCAGCGGCCTTCGCTGCCAGAGCAAGCAGATATCCAGAGAATCTATCATCGCAACTCTCTCTCGTCCTTGCTAATTGCAACCTCATATGCGAATCGTCTGACGATCCAAAGGACCCTGAAAGGGAAGGCGTCGAATCATCCAATCCATCGTCGTGGTCTGCATCTGGATCTGATTCTGATGACAATATATCCTCCAACTCTGGCTGGAACGAATCCCTTCTCGTACTTCTTCTTGTATTAGGGTGAGGACGCATCGATTGCTGTCGACGTGGGATGAGGGGTAATATCGTCTGCAGATTGGCAACACTTCCAATCGGTGTATTATCTGGAGCCAAAGGAACTGGTAGAATTGGAGGTCTAGGTATTTTCCTCTTTGGTCGCGTGTATATATTAGGCACTCCAGGTGTCAAATCCGTCTGCCAAACTATTAGCCATCTTATCGGTCCAGAAGTAACACGCCACTTACCTTATCAGTGGGCAGCGTGGCCGGCCGCTTATCCCCAGCTTTCTTGGTCCTCGTCGTCGTCTCAATCAATTCTGGGGTAAACCGTCTCCTTGGTTTCGGCGTTTCCTGGGGTGCAGGAGCGTCGGGAATCGAATTGGGTGAAGGTTCAGGCGTAGGTAACCCTCGGCCCGCCTGTGGTTTGTTGCTCTTGAAAGTCGTCTCGACAGGTTCCGGTAGGAAACGGCGCTTTGGAGCAAAGTCCTTCTTTTCCACCCCCTCTTTCTGCAGCGTGCTTCCATCTTCCTTTTTATTATTTCGTGTGGTCGTTTCCACGGGTTCGGGAGCGAATCGTCGAACTTTCTTCGTGGTCGTCTCGACGGGGGTGGGTGAGAAACGCCTGGCCGAGGGCGGGGGAGAGGTGTCTGACATGATGGTGGTATCGTGGTACGGCGTTGGGAGAGGGGGCCGAGAGATGACAGGAATTGGTGAAGCCTCGGCGGCAGTATTTCCTGGAGCTGGTGCTCAATCGGTATTTTTGTTAATAATTTTCCAGCTCCTGTTCGCTCCCGTGCAAAGTGACCTCACGCTTGTGATCAAAATACGGTGTGTGGAGTTGCTCGTGCGTGCATGGAGATTCCTCTCCGGGATGTTCAAAAAGTGACGACAGAGCCAGAACGCGAAGGGGCAGCTCAACGTCTTCCTGGTAATTGGTCGAGATGGGTAGGGGGATGTCCCAACCAGTAGCAGCAGGCAGTTTCACACCACATGTCAATCCCAACCATGTGCAGAGTGCAGAGTGCAGTTTGGCGGTGATGTACGAGGGTTGGATCGAGTTGTTGATGCTGGCTGGGAATGGGGAATTGGAGTCTGGATGCCCTATTGTTCGAGGACTCGTTTCTCAGCTAATAGTGGTCGGACTGCGGGGAGAGGCGGAAGCTGGCGAGGGGCCGCGACGAGAAGTTCCCAGGTAGTGTCAATCCAGAATAGGTTCTCAGAATGACAAAAACGTAATTCCCACTATGCGATGACCACGCAGAACCAAAACAAAAACGAAATATATCACGAGAGAAACAGAAAAAAGCCCTGGGCGAGCTTAGCAATGCAAGAAGAAAAAGCGCTGCCCGAGGATTAAGTAACGGATGCGCGAGTTTGGACCAGTGGGCTAGACCGACGACCATCACACGAGGAATGTCTTGAAATTCTCAAGCTCGCTTCTGCTCTATGTTCCTAGTTTTTGGAAAATACAAGAATAATAGCGCAATGCGGGATTATTTAGTCGAGGTACCTAACGGTGTTGATAAAAAGCAATATCCAGTCCACGCTTCTATCTCGTGGTCTATCTACGCGAAGCGATTCTAAGACTCACTCCACCACTAGTATGTGAAGCTACCTCAGGGGCTGCCCGCTTGTCTAGATAAGGAGAGGAAAGGGTTTGCTGTACCTAGAAAACAGATACATTTCAGGGGTAGACCTTAGGTCTAGTGTTGATGGTTGACCTATCTGGAATCGTCTTCCAGCGGTGAAGTCCTGGGCGTGGACAGCACACAGCTGTGGTAAGTGGTCAAAAAGCTACGCAGCTACGCAGCTACGCAGCCACTAGGAAAGGTCTATTAACGGGAGCTATACGGAATGCGCCGGCCAGGATTAGTTATGGCTAGTGAGAACTTGGAGGACGGTTCGAACCCATAACTTCGAGGTGGATCTGGCTATTGTTGGGATATTTTATTGTCTTACAACAAACAGCCCTGGGTCTACTCGGCAGGCGCAAGATAACAGACTAATAATTCAGCAAAATCACAATGGAAGTGTCTCAGCTACCTCCAGTACTATTAAGATTATAATGCATCTATGCATCCTGACCTACGAGGGGTCATATCATACGACCTCCCATTTACACAACGCCAACCCATCTAAAGCCCCGCCAAACGACAGCGGCCACTAAACCAAAGTGCAAGAACGAGTGATGATAGTCAAACAACCATAGAGGCATGCCAGCCCAACTAAATGTACAAGAAACGTAACGGGGTGCCATCAGCACCGAAAACTCAACCAGCTTCAAGCCCAACCTCGAGGCACAGGAAAATCCTCGAAACACAAGATCAATAAAGAATCCTCGTTATTCCGCAAATTTCGCCATATTTGCTAATGATTACTTCATTTTGTTCTTCCTTGGTAGACCAGCGATTCTCCTCATTTCGAGATCACCCTCAGCCAACCACTTGCTAGCTTTGACTAATTGAATGACATTGATGAATTGCTTGCCCGCCATGATCGGGAGACTAATTCCAGCAATGATCCAAGGGATCGTGGAATCCATCTTGTTTGATCGTGCATATTCCAATGCAGCGGCACTATGTGGATTGGCGAAGATGAGGGAGGAAGGAGGAACTGCTGGGTTGCCGGGTTGGAGGGTGGATGCGGCATCGCCGGCTTTTTTGACCTCTAATAATTGAGGTGAGAGGAAGGGCGAGGAGAAGGAGAGGAGGTATAGGGCGATGAAGAAGACCTCATTGAACATGCAGAAGAGGAACAACACCGTCTATAAATTTTGTCAGCATTTTCTTTTGTCCTGAGTCGAACTGCACGTACCTTGTTGGTGTAATACAAATTCAAAATCCAGCTTCTGGACTTATCGACCTTCTTGTGACTGGCATCACCACCACTCATGCTCAAAGTCGCATACATATGAATATAATGGCTGGCGAGATCCAAAGAGATCAGTCCCTGGAAAACAAGTGCCCATCGTGGCCAGGCGGAGGAAAGGAAAACCAGTAAGCAAGCTGTTGTACATCGGTCCGTAACCATATCAAGAACAGCTCCAAAACGAGTCGATTGTTCGAATGCGCGAGCAGCATAACCGTCCAGGGCGTCCAGAAGACAAGATACCGAGTAGAGTATTGAGCAGGTTCGAGGGTGTAGTGGCATGTAATATAAGGAAGCAAAAGCGAGCACAATTCTAAAATAGCCTGGGAGGTGTTAGCTGTGTAATAATAGATCAAACGCTGCAGACTCACCTATAACATTCGGCCAAAAAAGAAAGATGTTCTCCTGGGGATGAAGCTCCTTTCCCTCCCCATCCGAAGCTGCTCCATTCCCATTCATGATGATCTGATCTCTTGGTTCTGGCGTCGGAGTAGCCGGAGTAGATATCGCAGCAGCCTGCCGTCTCGTTCGAACACTTGACATGATCCCTTATCGCAGAGACCTCTATTCGCAGAATGGGGGATGTCGCGTGCGCAATGTGTTGTTGGAACTGGCAGATAATTCAACAGCCCGTGTTGCGCAAAGGAGATAGTGTTTAGTGTGAAGTGGTTTTGAATGGCGGAAGCTCGGATTTCGCAATGTAATGTAAAAGCGCTCAAGTTGAAGGGTATTCAGTGGTGTTGATTGCGTGGTAAGGAGGGTGTACAAGTTGGATGGTGATGTTGGAATTCCTTATCGCGTTCCACCTGGCAGGAGGAAACACTAGAAAGTTGTTCTGGAAGCCGCCTTGGCGAACCGATTTTAGTCAACATCACAGCCCTAATTCGACGCGTGTCAACGTACGTCCTTTTTAATTCAACTATGTGGTAAAGATCTCCTATTTCGCATATCATCGTAACTCATCTTCACGTTACAGCTGTCATTATCTCTTTACTTATTAACCATTCAACCATGATTAAGTCACGATATGCCAACCCTAGTAATCGTTACTCAGTGGTTACTGCCCGAACGGGGCTCGGATTTGGCGTTTTCTCTTGCATCTCTCTGGCCAAAATGTTATCAGAATCGGACTAGGTACACAAGGCTTTGGCGTTTTCTCCTTCGAAACCCCCACTGGGCAAGCATTTACTTCTACTCCTATCGTCATTCTATATTGTTGCACTCGAAGATCTAGGGTTATTTCTGCGAAATCTGGATGAACAGCTCATCTCACTCTCGGAGGATGTTGAGGCTTTCAATCTGGTTGGCTTGTGCATCTTGAACATTTTGCAACCATTGCGAGTCATCCAACTTATGCCTGCTGCCGCAGCTTGTTCCCATGTCTCCTGATACTGTGGTCATGGCCGACAGCATGAGTAATATTCCTCTCGAGAAGTTCGAATACGAGCCGCTCAGCGAGATTGCAAGCGCGTTTCGTCTTCTCCGCCTGTTCCAGGAGGTTTGGAAAAACAGCTCGATGGCAATCTGGAAGAGCAGGTTCTTGAATTCAAGACGGCATCATACGAAGCACTATCATACGCGTGGGGTGATCCAACTTCATCACACAAGATCGTGCTCAATGACTGCGAGTTTTATATCACAGCCAATCTTTACCTCGCTCTAAAGAACCTCCGATATGGAGAAGGAGAAAGATTTTTATGGGTTGATGCTATATGCATAAATCAAGCATGCCTACCTGAGAAGACAAAGCAAGTCTCGCAGATGCGAAACATATACCAAGCTGCTGAAAGGGTGCTGGTATGGCTTGGGAATGCTTGTCCTGAGACTGAAGCCGCTATGTCTTGGGTCCATAGTCAACTGGAAAAGCATGGAGAGGATTTGGACTTGCTACAAGGTGTCGTTAATCTTTACATGGAATGTTGGCCTGAATCTGGTCAGGAACTTGCCGATGATAGCTTTCCATCCCAAACCCCAGAAGTTCAAGATCGTCGTTTCCAGCGACTCAGAGGCTTTACTATCCTCCTAAGTCAACCATGGTGGTCACGGATCTGGGTTGTTCAAGAAGTCGTCGTCAACCGTAACGTGAACATCGTATGTGGACGTTCGGTAGTACCGTGGGGGCCCTTCATGGCTATTGTCAAAGGGCTACACCATAGTGCACCTCTGTTACAAGCAACTCCAAACGAGCGTGATGTATTTGGTCGATCAATCCTAAGAGAGATTTCCCGGCGGAACTATCACGCCTACTTTGTCCCGCCTACCATGAGCGACCTCTTATCGCATCATCGTGGCCTTCAGGCCTCAGATCTAAGAGATCATGTATACGCATTACTTGATATATCTTCAGATATGTCAACATCAACCTTCGTGCCGGACTACTCAAGATCAGCAGAAGAGGTATTCAGACGACTTGTAAAGAAAGACGTTGAAGAGCACCGTGATTTAAACATAATATGCGCCAGTGAACCGTCTGCAACACTGAACACCACACTTCCATCCTGGGTCCCAGACTGGAGTTCACCGTGGAAGCACTTCTGCCTAACCCAATTCCCATTCGACGTCTGCGACGAAATACCCGCTCATGCATCATTCTCCTCCGATATGTCCATCCTAAAAGCCACAGGCATAACTCTGGCTATCATTTCGAGCACGAGCGCACCACTCGAACCCTCAGATCCAGTCTTCACTGCCTGGCTCCAAACTGCTCAGGAATGGCGCACCATAGTCGAAGAGGACGAGTTCGACACATTTTTTTGCACTCAATTCCGGAGGGTGTTCGAGATGATTGTCGTAGAGAGTGAGTCGGAGGAAGACGGTCCAGCGGAGGAGATTCGGAAGGTGAAGGAGGGAGTTTCGAGTACGAGGTTGTTGAGTTTCGAGAATTTTATGGGCAGAATTTGTACGAACCGGAGGCTTGCATGCTTGAAGAGGGATGATGAGGTGCTTGAGGGATTGGTGCCGATAGATGCAATAGCGGGAGATAGGATTGTCGTCCTTTTCGGATGTACAGTACCGGTTGTTTTGAGAGGTGGCATGGGTGGCATGGGTGGCTGGAGGTTTGTGGGCGATGCGTATGTTAATGGATATATGTATGGGAAGGCTGTCGAGGGGTTGACTAATGATGATGCTGAAGAGTTTGCAATTAGGTAAATGGAAATGGCTAAACAGCAAAGACCGAATAGTGTTAAGCAGCAGCCTGGTAAGCTCGCGCTTTCTCATATGCTGATTTACAACACTCTGCAACATTCAACGCTCTTGAATTGTGTTACTGGATTACGTCCAAGAAACATAGTCTCGTGCCATTAAAATTAGAACCATCTATCAAGCTTTAATTCCATGAGCAATTCAATCCAAGAACAGGGATCAAAAAACACCGCTGTTAATAAATTAGATATATCTCATCAATCCTGCTCTCTTAGCCAACGACAAGAAAAACTTGATTTAAGCTCAGTGTATCTTAAACCGATGCTCAAACTTACAGCCAAGTTGAATCGACAAAGAAAAAAATATCATTAAGTGAGGGGATTACATTATAACAAAAGGGTAGTAGTCGAAATCCACATCACGTGGAAGACCCCATTTTCGCTTGAAGTCTCTAATTTCTAGGGCCCAATTACTAGTCCATTAGAATAAAAAGCATTCATTTAGAAAGGCCAATTCAATCGTGCTCCCTTTACAATTACACAAATCAATTACAAAATTTATATATTAGTATCCACCAACCTCACATATCACCAGCGGTCAACCTCAAAATGTCAACCCCATCCCCCCTCCCCGCCCTCAAAACCTCCCCCAAATTCATCTTCTTCACCGACTTCGACGGCACAATAACACAGCAAGACAGCAACGATTTCCTCGTCAACACCTACGGCCTCGGTCCCACCCGCCGCAAAGAACTCTTCCAAGACGTTCTCTTCGGCCGGACATCCTTCCGTGACGCCTTCAAAACTATGCTAGATAGCGTGCAACTCCCGCTTGATCAGTGTATTAGTGCACTACTGCAGAATATCAGTCTTGATGAGGGATTCAAGGAGTTTTATGAGTGGGCGAGGGCCAATAATGTGCCCGTTGTGGTGTTGAGTGGCGGGATGGAACCGCTTATTCGGGCGTTGTTGGGGCATTTGTTGGGGGTGGAGGAGGGGAGGGGGTTGGTGATTATGAGTAATGGGGTGAAGGCGAGGGAGGGGATGGAGGTGGGTGAGGAGGGGGGGTGGGAGATTGAGTATCGTGATGAGAGGTAAGTCTTTGGGTATTTTTGTATGGATGGAACTGATGATGGTGCAGTGCTTTTGGTCATGATAAGTCGAGACAGATACGACCTTATGCGGAATTACCGGATGGAAAGAGACCGGTCCTGTTTTATGCTGGTGATGGTGTTTCGGATTTGTCGGCGGCGAGGGAGACGGATTTGTTGTTTGCGAAGGCTGGCCATGGTACTTTTGATTCTTTCCTGTATCAGCTGTACTTTTACTAATCGGTTTACAGATCTCGTCACTTACTGTCAAAACGAAAAAGTTCCTTTTACTACTTTCCAGAACTTTAATGAGATTCTGGAGACGGTCAAGAGTATTGTCTCAGGCGAGACTGATGTTGCAGAAGTTATGAAGAATCAAATATAAGAGAATCGATACTTATCTCCAAGATCTCCATACTCTCCACTCATGAATGACTCAATAACTTTGAACCTCAACCACAATGAAGACGTGTTTCATAAACATTTAGCAATTATTTCAAGCCAGTACGGCACAAGAACTTCTTGTCAAAACGCAAGAGAAATCATCTAGACCAACGTTCAAGTAATACATTTTGGGGATCTACACACCAGGTTTAATAATTCTATATGGACGAATTAGACAATCTTTGCCGCGCCCGGGTTCGCGGTGGACATTGTATGCGTCTGTCGAACCCCCTGCTCCACCATTTTTCTGCCTTCCAACAATTTTGCCATGCATTTCGGTAGCTAGTAGATCCTCCCACAAAACAGCATATCTCATGGCCAAACAGCTAGAGCGAAGTTCTCGAAATTGATGCCACACTGAACTCCATCGCTTCATCGGAGTAGTAAGCCCGGACATCTGTTGAATGATAACGCTATACATGTCTGAAATCGTGGAGCAGCACAAGATAATCACCAATCTTTGAGGATTCTGGGCTGCATGTGCTTCAGCTTTATCTGGTCGGACGGCTTGACGGAGTATAAAATTAATATTAACACCCCCCTAAAATGGCATGAGACACAAATTCAAATCTACTCTCTTCAGCTTTGTCCTAAAGTATGCGTCTAGGGCAGTTTGGTCAGTCTATTGTAAGGTTTGCTTAGATGTTTGTCAAAGATGAAGCCCACAATCTATGATTCTCCATAGATCGGAACCTCTCTTAATGATAACTATGTAACCTCTAATATAGCTCCAAACCGGGCTAATACTACGAAACAATAATACCGAGGTAAGAGCATTCTGGCATGTCACGGAGCCGAAATATTTACTCACCTATGATGAAATTGACCGAGATGCCTATCTCGTTGGCCAACCAATACATTACAAGATTGACGGGGGATGCTCCATGTGAGATGTTTTCCCAAACACTTACCAACACTCTTTTATTAACAGAGATGTTTAGCTCTCTTTGTAGAGACAACATCGCTGAATAACCTAGGTAAATAGAGTTTTTTCGGCAGAATTCCGTGGTTGTCCTATCACGAGGTATTCTGTCAGACTTGCAATACATTGAAGATTCCAATGGCAATTGGCCAGCCATATGATTAATATATTCATTCAGTACTTTGTGAGTGATACAATATAGAGCATAAGCTGACCGCCTAATCATCAGCATCAATAAGGTGGTTCTCTCTTTGAAATCATTTTAAAATCTCGTAACTTTGATAGACAGTAGATGTGATGTTATTACTTCTAGCAGAGCCGTCATTTCATAACAGTACTGGATACCGGAAATCAAACCCTTTCCGCCACCAGCTTCTCAGTCATAGCCTTGACCCGCTCTGAAAGATCAGCAGCAATTGAAGCGAGTGTACTGTACACTTTCGCCCTTACATCCGGACGAGTCTCAGCCACTGACTTTGACATATTGACGACCAGCGCTTCCTGAAATGCATCATTTCGTAGTACAGGCAAAATCTTCCAGAACTCTCGAGGGTACTTGTAGTCAAGCTCATTTGGCTGCGTCCATTCTTTGGAAGATACTTTTGCTAACCATTCAGCATTCGGTGTCCCGACAGACACGGGGCGTGTCGCAGGTTGTTCAATGTTTCCTTTGCACCGGTTTGCGGGTAACTGTTCATTGTTCTCCCCGAGTCGATACCTTTGCGCATCTGGATAAGCGAATAAACGGGCTTGCAGGATTGGATCTTCTGATGGCTCTACGCCAGGAACGAGGTGAGAAGGTGCAAATGCGAGTTGTTCAATCTCTGTGAAGAAATCTTTTGGATTCCGCTTCAACGTAAGCTTGCCAAAGGGTCTTCCTGGTATGACTGGCACATCTCGGGGATAGTTTCCCAGATTCCAATGTTTCGTGATATCGAGGATATTGAAAGAGAGTTTATGAGCGTCTTCTGGATCGACAACCTGAACCTTGGCAGTCCAGCTTGGAAATTCCCCTCGCTCAATAGCACCATGCAGATCTCTAGTCGCATAATCTGGATCTTCCTCCGCAAGATCTTTCTCTTTATTACCCTGCTCAAAATTGGGCCCCTGATCCGAAGCGAAGAAAAAATGCACATATTTCCATGATCCGTCCGACTTCACCCATTTGTAAGCATGTCCAACATAACCGCTCATGCTTCTCCAGTTGAACATAGTTCCAAAATCGCTATACTGGAACATCATCATGTGAAGAGCCTCGTGATTTTCACATAGCCATTCCCACCAGTTGTTTGGGTTAACCAGATTTGTCTCTGGATCGCGACGCTGAGCACGCATCATAGCTGGGAATTTGGCGGGGTCTCGTAAGAAAAACATAGGGATGTTCAGGCAAACCCAATCCCAGTTTCCTTGTTCTGTGAAGAATTTGACAGCCATCCCTTTCACATCACGAATTGTTTCTGCTGAGCCTCTTTCAAATGCTGTCGTTGATAGTCTCATGACGCAGTCAGTCTTTTTGCCGACGCCCAGTAACATGTCTATGTCACAAATATCGGAGATGTCGTGAGTGATCTGATCAATTAGGTTTGTTAGAATTTGCATACTCTTGATGTCTATCATGTTGGATTGAAATTTCTATGCTCATACCTCGAACTCTCCAAATGCACCT
>NW_007360989.1:217508-333235 GCF_000409485.1 Glarea lozoyensis ATCC 20868 | reverse complement strand
TAATTGATGTAAAAGATCCTGATCTATTTCAGATAGACCTTTATTGCTTGGCTTTTCCATTGTGGAGTCAAGTTTCTGCCCATCAGGAAGGCTCGAGTTCTGGTTTATGCTCATGCTGACATGAGATATTGATTGTGTTGAAGGCTTACGGTTTTTGGGTAGCTTGTCCAGCGCAGCTGTCGAATAATCCTGAGGGCTGCTCTAACTCTACGAACAGGGCGACCAGCAACGGCTCGAGACAAAGCGATATCAATCAACCTACTGAAACCGTTAGGCAATACAATTGAACTGCCGAACCGGAGCATACCACAAACAGCGTTCCGCAGTAACATTGCAACACTACCTTAGTTCAGCGTTCAATGGCACACTGAAGCTCTCCCCTGAATGTTATTCATCAATAGATACCTAGATTCTGCAAGGTTTCACTTTTCAGCTGTGACTGCCACATTGAGGTGGTTTTGTGCCCATCGGAAGTGCAGTGCTCAACGCTTTTGGTGCGTGTTGGCAACAATGCATTAGAATTCATGCTTTCAAATGTACTCACTCTACTCAGTTCCAATAAGCACAAGATAACAGTCATTATCGTAACAGGTGTTACCATTTCCGCCACAATATACTGACGAAAATGACAATGCATATTCCCGTCATGTATTTGAGATATTTGGAGATATTTAATTGCTTTTTTCCGAAAGGGGCAGTTTTAAATTTGCTCCTCTATAATTAACCCTAAAACGCTTTTCGTCGCATCAATTGAGATCGCCAATATTTCTTGGAGTTCTGTAAAAGGTACAGTGAGGAGGGGAAGTGTACCCCTTTTTAAGCGACACGACCCCTGAAAGTGGTGTTCAACATGAACATGACACAGCAGTCGGGTACTACACTCTGGTACGAGCTCGTGCGAACGTGATGTCACAACAACACGAATTGGAGAGCGGCTGCAAACTGATATTACAACAGGTAAAGATGCAGTAAATTATTTGGGGTTGTCGGCTAACCCGTAACGAAGACTTCGAATGCCTTTCTCGTCAGGGAAGAGAAGCTTGAGATGTACACGATATGCAAGCAAACTGCCGATGATAAACAATCAAATATGTTTAGGGGGATGGTGGGGTTATTTGTAACTATATCACAGCCCAGATGACCAGAACTTTCAAGAGTGAATAGTTTTCAGCCAGAAAAACCTGGCATCTAAAATAGGCGTAGCTTGAAGACTAGATTCGCGTAGATAATTCAATTACCACATTGGGATAGGAATCAAACATTTAAACCCCTATGTCAATAAGCTATACACTCCATGTCATCATCTTACGGTCACGCTATTTGCCTCGCTGGGTACATTTTCCACCCCGAAGAAATCGATCTTTTCTTCACAAAAGTTAATTTCCGTGACTGAGGTTGTTGGAGCACTCTTAGTATTTTGACGGTCCGTGCCGAATGGTGCTACTTGTGTTAGCAGAGCTCATAGCTATAGTATTGGTCAATCTCACAGACGGGGAAATCGCCACTTTCAAGCGAATGAAGATAAACGCTCAGATACGGCTTGTTTTTCCGATAAGAAAAAGATATGTAAGCGTGAAGGTAATTTAGAGCGCTGTGATTTGCATGTGGACTACAGCAAAGTCAGACAACATTCAGGCTACAAAGTTCTCAAACTTTCAACGAAGACTGGACTTACTAATAAGATTGCAGGCTTTCTTTGTATCTCTGTGCCATTTCTGTCCAGCCGTGGCGCTCGAAAAAGGTTGTTAGTGCATCAGCGACCGCCATGTCGTTCATGCCGAAGGTGTTGAAATACAGCTGTGGCTCAGGCATAGGTTCATCATGATGCAACGTGTAATTGGCCATTGTCGGTAATTGCTCGTTGGGGGTTGAGCCTATTGGAAGATATGAAGCGGGATATGTTTGTAATCCTTCTGGAATACAAAGTAAATCCCACAGCTCCTCAATCAACTTAAAGCCCGCGACTGTTGCTGGGTCGGTAAAACGTCCGCCAAGTGTCCAAAGATCTTTCATAGCCGGAAGCGACACCATTCTTTCCAAAATGTAGATCTTGATTCGGGATATAGCTGGCTTGACGAGATCGCAAGAAAGAAGTCGCACACTTGTCGTGCTGTTCAAGCCACTGCGTGACTTTGCATACTCTTCCAATACTGAAAGCGCTGGAAGAATACTGTTATGCTGTAGCGAGACTTTACGGACTGAATCAAAAATGAGCTCATCGGTTGACTTGCCAGAAGCAATAGCTTTAAGTTCCGGGTAGATGTAGGTTTTCAACACAAAACGATCTCCCTTGAGATCCAAGGCAAGTTTATTTTGCGTTTTGATTCCAGTCTTAAGCGGGCCTTTTTCAGCGAGAAATTTGGATTCCGCGGAGCTGAGAGTGAGTTCTTGTTTGAAGTGATTGAACCATTCGAGATTAACATCCGGTTGAATAGCGACCAGTTCATTTAAAGATTTCCAGATTGAGTGAGTGTTAAAAAGATCATCCGCAGTGCCTGTTGAAGAGTTGATAGGCTCATACGTATACCTCACAACCGAGTCGGAGCAGTTAAGAGAGAGCTCGAAAGGGGTACCGAAGCGTGTAAGAATGCTCAACCATCGGTCGTTGCTATCTCTCTCCGGATAGACTCCTAGAAATGGAATTACTCGCTTCTTGTAAATAGCAAGATGCTTGTACTGAGAGTGAATGTCGTAGTTCGCCATACGCAACATCTTCGCAAACATTGGACCTGTGCTGTGCCACCACCGTTTTTCATCCTCATTGGTAAAACTAAAGACATCGCTTAAAGTGTTGTAGACCACTTCGTCTAGTGGGGAATTCGTTTCTGAAACCGTGCTGACAGGCATATTGGCCAATCTATGACATTTCTTGTCAGATAGGAGTATTGATAGAGAATTTGGATAGCGTTGTTGCATTTATATATAAATTCATTATGTGATACTAAGGTATGAGCAAGAAAACTGATAATTCGACTTCTCAGAATAAGCCATGACGTGCGATAACTTTGTTGCACTTCCAGCCAGAGGTGAAATTATTATGTAACATTTCACCGCAGATAAATTTCCAAAAGCTCGTTGTAGTTGCACATGCTCAGCTATCTCAACTAATTATCTGATGAAAATTGTAGATCAGTGACATTCGCCTATCTTTATTGTAGGCAGCCCAGTCCAGTCGGGTCTTTTCTACCAAAAGCGCCACATGAGTATATCACCGACACGATGCTACCACGCCCCCTATCTTCAGTATACGACGAAAAAATCAACTTTTATTTGGAGGGAAATTACAGAATCGCAATGCAGTGCCGAATTGCTAGCACGACATTCAGCCAGCCACCAAAGCGCATCTATGTAGCCCAGAGGACATACGTAACCACAACGTATGGCTATGGTTAATCCCACAAACCCGTCTGCTTTAACAAAGAAGTGCGATCTTATTCGTTTTGGGATAACGACGACCCGATGCGTGAAACAGTCTTGTGTTGTGACCATCGAAGTATTCTGCAAGCTGCTTTGCAAACTTTGCTCAGTCAGTACCTTGTGCTTCACTATCATTCTCGACGCTATTCAAACATCCACTCATGCTTTGTTTTAGATGTTGACATTACACTCCCCATCGCCTTTTGCTCAGAGAAATGCGTAATCATTACCTGTATCCTGTAATCGCCGCTGGAATCATATACTTATACGTTTCTGCAAAGTGGACGGGGAAACCATTTTGTCGTTGTAGACCAAATCAATCATGTTGGCCTAGCATTGATGAATGGAAGTCACTGAATGGATCGATCAACGGCAATCTCGTTAGAGTAAAGCCAATTGGAGCAGCTTGCCGCGAACCGGATTTCAATCACGACGCATGTATCGAAACGCTGCTTCTATCCCGCAACAGTGGCTGGAGAGCTTCAAATCCAGGTACCTATTTTAGACTAGTTATTTTCACGTTTGCTGATTTTGGCCTTCGATAGGCGCTTTACAAGACTGGGTATGGGAAAGTGAAAACTTTCAGAACCATAATTGCAGCTTAGACGTAAATTCAGGACGCAGATCTTGTAATCAAGGGCGAGTTCCAATATATTCTGCTGTCGTTCAATCTCCTCAGCACGTTCGCAAAGCAGTCAAATTCGCTAAAAAACACAATTTGCGGTTAGCAATCAAAAGCACTGGACATGATACTTCTGGAAGGTCCAGCTCGCCAGACTCTTTCCAGATCACTACTCATCTTCTCAAAGAGATCCATGTCCATCGGGACTTTTTAGCTACGGGCGCTTCGAGAACTTCGGGGCCCGCAGTGTCTGTCGGTGCTGGTGTGTTGCAATCTGAGCTCTATAGGAAAGGCTCACAAGAAGGATTTACAATAGTTGGGGGCGAGTGTCCGACAGTAGCAGCTGTTGGTGGGTTTCTTCAAGGTGGTGGTGTTTCAAGTCTTCATAGTCACACAAGAGGATTGGCTATTGATAACGTACTGGAATACCAAGTTGTCACTGCGGAAGTATTACTATCAAAACTATGAAATGGCAACAAATGCTGACTGAGATAGGGAAAGCAACTCATCGCTAACGAATACCAGAACAAAGATGTTTTCTGGGCTCTCAGAGGCGGTGGTGGTGGTACATTCGGCATAGTCACCCAGGCTACACTACAGGTGTTTCCTGATGATCCCACCGTTATAAGTACTTTATCGATCTCTGTCCAAAGTCTAGGAAATGTCTCACTCGTGGAGACAAACATCCTTGGTCTTTTGAAAATCTTGCAAAGATTTAATAAGGAAGATATTCCAGGTCAATTTATTCAACGAAGGCCTTCTTCCACGATTTTAGAGGCGACTCTAACTTTATATTTCTTCAACATGACCAAAACAGATATCGTTGAGAGACGTATAAAAGGTCATTGGCAAACAGTCTTTGAAAACGACCAAACCGAAGCTACACTTTCCGTGAGGTTTCAGCCCAAAATTAGCTCCGAGCTTCGAATGGTTCCTGATATTTATCCCGAAAATTATGGGATCCTCTCGGGTTCGAGTCTTATCTCTAGCCAGCTGTTTGAGTCAGTTCAAGGTCCACAAATTATTGCCAGAGCCTTTTCAGAACTACTCATGGCCCCGGATGACATCCTTTTTACCAGTAATCTTGCAGGCCTTGTAAAAGCGAGTAATGGCTTTTTGAATACTGCAATACACCCTGCTTGGCGATCAGCTGACCACCTTATCAATTTTGTCCGTGCCGTTGAGGCGAATACGCTGGGGAAGAAGTCAGCGTTTGAAGAACTTAGCAACGTTCAAATGCCTATCTTATACTCGATCGAAGATCCCAAATCCAGGGTGTCATATCGTAACTTGGGCGATCCTAACGAAAAGAATTTTCAAGAAGTATACTGGGGAAAGAATAATTATGAAAGATTGTTAAATATCAAATCTCAAATAGACCCAGAGGACCTGTTCATGACAAGATTGGGAGTTGGTAGCGAGGGTTGGGATACAGATGGAATGTGCAGAGGAAAAGGTCTTTCACAAGCTTCTTGGGGTCCCAAGTGGTCTGGAATTTTCCGTGTGCTTCAACACCCTATACGGGATTAGGAATGGAAAATATAATTGTACATGAAAGCACTCATTGAGAACTTGGTCTAGAGAAACAGCCTGTCTTGAATCCTGCCAGAATAATTTTTGGAATAGATATCTTCACTAAGGTACAAAACTTCTCAATCCAATTCACTCAATCTCAAAGTAGTGTAACGTTTTCTATCAACACGTTAACATCTAGCTACTTAAACCTGCTCGGCAACCACTTAACAGATCATTATGACAGCCATCCCACGATAAAATCTGTTATTCCGCCATGTGAGTTATTTTTTGTGTATTGTGGAAACATTGACAACGTAGCAGTTTAGCATGGTGCGTGACGGGTTGCTGCAGTGATAACCAAAGTGGGCAGTACAATTGATATCTTAAGATTATTGGTCTAACCACAGAAGCCACTAAAAGATAAACCCCTGCTAATTACATGATGGGCATCCTAGAAAGGAGGTACGTTGGGCAATCATCGGGTGAAGAGCAGGGGCCTCGTGCATATTTTATCTGTTGCTAGATATTGGTTGTTGGGATACACAAGGTAAGTGATCAGAACGTGATGCTTGCAGATACAGATTCTTGAGTTTCCGAATAGCTCAAGGAGTTTGGCAACAACTCTCTTGGGGTATTGGTGAGATTTCCCCTGAGAAACCCTTGTGGTATAGCATTTATCAATAGTTTTCGGTTTCAACGTCTGCTTAATTCAGATTACAAGTTCGCCACAAACTGCTCTAAATCTTGAGATGACAACACATCACAGCACCCGGAAACGGCCTCTGATTCTCGACATTCGTCAGCTCGATTTTGAGGACTCGATTACGAAGCAGGTAATTGATGGCCTCTCAAATAAACCTCGGACTCTTCCGGCACTTTTATTCTACAGTACGGAAGGGTTGAAACATTGGAACGTACACTCACAGCAGGCTGAGTTCTATCCTAAGCATGAGGAACTGCGAGTTATCAAAGACAGGGCTCACGATATAGCTACTAGCATTGAACCAAACAGTGTAATAGTAGATTTGGGTAGCGCGTAAGTAGAATCCCATCTCTGAGTTGCAATTCTCTGTTTCCTTCCATCGCCCTCCGTATTTGATATGAAACCTGATTCTTTCTTTAGGAGCTTAGATAAAGTCATACCGCTCCTTGAAGCGCTAGAGTCTCAGAAAAAGAACATCAGATACTACGCTTTGGACCTTAGTGCAGAGGAGCTTGCATCAACACTTCAAGCTATTCCTACAGAACGTTTTCAGCACGTACATTTTGCAGCACTTCACGGAACGTTCGAGGACGGCTTACTATGGTTGAAAAACACTCCAGAAATATGCAATTTACCTCACTGTCTTCTTCTTCTGGGATTGACTATTGGGAACTTTTCACGAGAAAATGCTGCTGCATTTCTAAGAAGTATTGCGGCCCACGACCGACCACAGTCCAGAAAATCAGGAGAGACGGATAGTCGAACTTCTATAATTCTGACAATAGACAGTTGCAAGACGCCGACAAAGATTTTAAGAGCTTACAATGCTGAGGGTGTTGTGCCTTTTGCTCTCACTGCTTTGAAATACGCAAACGTACTTTTAGGGAAAGAAGCAGAACAATCTGATCAAAATTTCCCTTTCGTCTTTGAAAGTGAGGAGTGGCATTTCCTCAGTCAATGGAACCATGTGCTCGGTCGACACGAAGCATCATTGGTCCCGAAGAACGAGAACATTAAACTTGGAGCTCCCCTTGATGCGATTGTTGTGGGCAAAGAGGAAGCTGTGCGGTTCGGATGTAGCTATAAATATGACAAAGATCAACGCCGAGAATTGTTCGCGGCGGCTGGCGTGGAAGAAGCCGCTGTTTGGAGCCACGATGAATGCGATGTTGCGTTTTATAAATTGCAGACATGTATAGATAGTATTGCTTATCAAGAGGTATGAACATCAATATAGATTCTTTCAGGAACCACACCAACAATATATATAACGCTACTTAGAGCTGTAGTGACTAAAGTTTCAGGCATGCTTTTGGTCTAGGGTTCAAAAGTTTCTCCAGAATCAGTTCCTTCAACTTTACTGACTATCTGGGATGGAACAAATTGCAGTGCGAAATCGATATTCACATCCAGCATTCTTTGTGCCTGAAAGCAAAATCAGTGAAGGTCTCAGGAGGTGAACCAGTTACCTCCTCAACCACATCGTTCAAACTTTCTTGCCCCCCGTTTTTGATACCAGTTTCCATAATTGCCATAAATTCTGCGTCACTCAAAGGCACACCTCTTGAGATCAAGTGTTTAGTAAAATCAGCTTCGCTAAGCTTCACGTGAACTATCTCTCGTCCCACAACACCACTAATGATTGAAGCAACCTTTTGCCAGTTAGCGATACTCAACCTCTTTTATCTTGTTTCAACGACTTAGAAAAAAAGACAACTTGTACCTCGTCATAGGTGTGTAATTTGGGTCCCAAAAGAACATATTCTTTAGCTTGCAAGTTTCCATTTGTCAAACATTTGACAGCAACTTTCGCTATATCCTTTGCAGATATGAACGGTATTTTCCCATCTCCGGCGGCTGAATAGATCTTGCTGTCATTCTTGATGGCCAACTGCTGTAGCTCTCCTGCCGTTGAAAAGTTGTCTGAAATACTTGTTATCGAAAATTCTATCGACCACCGAGGGCTGATGATATTCACTCACCCATGAACCATGTAGGTCTCAAAACAGCATATACAATTCCTTTGATAGTGTCTAGATGCGCATGGACTTGACCCATTGCAGGTCCCCCTTTCTCAATTGTACTTGCACTGAGAAGAACAAATCTCTTGACTTCTCTGGCTCGTGCAAATTCGACAAATTTGATCATTGGCGGAGCTAGCTCGAAAATTGGAGGTGCCACCAACCAGACGGAGGCGATAGGTTTCATTCCTTCACTGGAGGCTTTGAGAAAGGGGCTTTCATAGGTTCTTTCATCAAACCAGTCGAATTTAGCGTGTGTGTAAGTACTGCCTGCTGAGGCTGTGCGTGAAGCTACTAGAAAAGATTGGTTCGACGCACGGAGAATGGCAGCGATTTGAAGAGCTGTTTTGCCATGGCCACCAAGTAAAAGAGTAGTCATTTTGAAAAAGTTTGACAAGTATTTCTCTGTCAGATAGAATAGGGTCTTTAATTGTTTAACAAGAACCTATAGAGAAATCAGCGGACTCTGGGCAGCTACTTATAAAGATTGTTCGCCGTGAGAGGGTGTCCTTGTAAACGAATGCGAATAAATGTATAAAAAAGTGACAAGAAATAACTCGGATCAACAATTTTAGCCCAATAAGTAGTGCCACTTCTAAATAAATGCCTAAAACTCTGTTGGCTCAACTGCGTCCAAGACTAGTCCGACGTACAACTAAGCATGCACGTCTAGACTGTAGTGTTTTGCAGTTGCAAGGGCACTACTTCAATGCAAGATGACTACTTCAAGTGAATTCTAAGAGCACGCGGTACTAACTTATATTTGCCTAGTTGTAAACCCAATCAATCGACAGGAGTTAATCATGTGTTCTAGTGGATAAACAATAGTTGAGTACTAGAGCATTTGCTTATTTAATTAATTATACTGTATGTAGAGATCTAAAATTTCACATGTTATCATCAGCTACCGAATTGATTATACGTGCTATGCATCATAGCATTGGATTTGCATCATTCTCGAAATCTCATAACTGAATCTTGGAAAAGCTGGCCATTTTCACAATCTGACTACAACCATGACCTTCTTTAATGCGAATCAATGAACTCCGAGCTGAAAGGATAATCTGTATAACCTTCAGAACCAGGACCGTAAAATGTCTCCCGGTCATATGGTGCAAGCTGGATACCGTGTCTCAACCTGAAGGGTAAATCAGGGTTCGCAAGAAAGTGCCGACCAAAGCCGACAGCGATATTGTTATGTCCAGCGTAGGTATCTTCAACAACTTTCCTAGCAGATTCTCCATTGTAGCCGCCTGCGATAATGATAGGTTTTGCTTTACCCCACATGCGAACGAAGGTTTCATTGTCGACGTCTGGGTGCGATTTACTCTCCACCCATCTTGAATTGGCAAGATGAAGATAGGCGACGTTCATCTCATGAAGCTGTTTGATTATGTACTCAAATTGAGGGACTAGATCCTCCATGACCCCCATTCCAAGGTAAGTGCTCCAAGGCGAAAGTTTTATTCCAACTCGATCAGCCCCAATCTTCGATATGATCCTTTTGGTTACTTCCAGCCCAAATCGAGCGCGTTTCTCCAAACTGCCACCCCACTCATCTGTTCTTTTATTACAAGACTCTTGGGTAAATTGATCAATCAAGAATCCATTCGCACCATGAATCTCAACTCCATCAAAGCCGCAATTCATCGCATTCTCAGCGGCAAGAACGTATTGATTGATGAAATTCTCCACTTCCATAGAAGTGAGTGAGCGAGGTACTGGGTAAATTTCGTTCGGGTCTTCCTGGGGTGGAATTTGAATTGAGCTGCTTGACACACAATTAAAGCCAGGCTCGGCAGCTCTTCCTGTGGCCCACAATTGAAGCCAGATGAATGAATTTTTGGAATGGACTGCGTCCACTATCGTCTTCCAGGCGGCAATTTGGTCTTGATTCCAAATGCCTGGAACCTTATCAAACCCACGTGCGTCTTCTGAGATTGAAGTCGCCTCTGTTATAAGGAGGGTACCTGGTACGCTAGCTCTCTGAGTATAGTACTCTTTCATCAGTGAAGATGGAACTGCACCAACATCGGCGCGAAATCGAGTCAATGGACAAAGAATGACTCGGTTCTTTAAGTAACATTTCCCAAGTTGGAGAGGACAGAAGAGTCCTGACTGATTCGACATATTTTCGGTAGCGTTGAGAGGTGTCGCGAACTTGAGATGAGGCAGAGGAGAAAGCTGCTATTGGTGTAATCTTGATGATCGAGCTGTTGCTAAGGAAACCCCAGCGAACAACTTCAAGTTATTGTGAGATTTTACAAATTTCAAAAGCACTCAGTGTACCCGATGATGGACGGAAACAGCGCCGCTGGGGTGTGCTATGTCTCGTTCATTGGTGAGGTTCGTACCCGAGGGCACGACATTTGATCTTGCATGAACTCAGCGGAACAGAGACCCTGCAGGAATTTATGGTTGTCTTGTTTTACAACACGGCAGTTTGATAATGCAGAGTATGCGAAGGTTACTCAAGTTGTGGAATCAAGCCACTTTTTCGGAAGTAAAACATCCTCCAAGTTTGGGTTCGTCTAGTCCTGCATAAGCTCAAAGGGATAACGGCGAACAACACAAGTAAACCCGATCTCGTTTAAGCTCTTCATCTTTTAAAAACCATCATTGAAGGGTCAAGATGACTTCAGTCACTTCGAAAGTCTTCGCCATAACCGGTGGAGCGTCCGGGATAGGGGCAGCCACATGCCGCTTACTTTCAAAACGGGGAGCATCAGTCATATGTGTAGGCGACATCGTAAACGATCATTTCGACGAACTTCGACGCGATATTGCAAGGATAAATAATACAACCAAAGTTTCATGTACAGTTTTAGATGTCACTTCATCAGCCCAAATTGAGAGATGGATATCCTATATTGTAGATACGTATGGAGATCTGTACGGAGCAGCCAATATCGCTGGAATTGCACAAGGCGCAGACTTACGGACATCGCCTACTATCCTCGAAGAAACAGACGACGAATGGAGCAAGGTCATGAAAGTAAATCTCGATGGTGTATTCTATTGTACAAGAGCAGAGATTCGTGGCATGAAAAATCTTGAGAGGATTGGTCGAAGCATTGTCAATGTTGGCAGTATCGCTGCTTTTTTACATCAGCCAGATGTGTATGCTTATGGGACATCGAAAGCAGCATGTGCCTACATGAGCACTTGTGCCGCCGCTGACGCGTTTCCTTTTCGCATAAGAGTAAATACTGTTTCCCCTGGTAAGTGGTATTACTTCGCGTCTCATTCTGAGAGCGAAGATTAACAAAAGGTACCTGTGCATTTGGTATGAAGTCTAACGTATTTTCAGGCATTACAAACACTCCATTACTACCTAGTTTCAATCCGAAGTTGAACTCTCTTGATGAGGTGAAGGAATTGTACGCAAAGAATGGCTTGCCACTGATTGAGCCTGAAGATGTTGCCAGAACAATTGTGTGGCTACTGAGTGATGACTCGTGGCCAGTCTACGGCAGTCATATCAATGTTGGGGCTTGCGTGCCTTAGATCATTGAGGGGTCACAATTTTGCTCTTGAATAAGTCTTGTTTGTGTGTTGCATCTGGTGGACTCGAGTCCCGACGGAAGTGCTTCAGCAAGAAAGCACATCAGAATGTTTGAGTAGTGGCCGCATTCTATTTACATTGTCTATTCTTTGATACAATTGTCCATTCTTACAAATTGCTGTCAGGTTTTCAAGAAGCCCTGATGATGTCTGTTTGCGGTCAAGCTTTACCCGATTTTCAACGCGTCGCTTCCAGATGTGAATGTAGTACAGTTGATCATTTCGAATTCTTTTGGCTAAAGAGCTAGCAAAAGCAAAAAAAGGAGCCGATTCCAGTAATATTCTCTGACCTAGGTCTCATCATGACGTCTTCCAAGTTGATTGTGGTTTGTACAGCGGGATTTTCTCGTCGGTCCTGTACCACAGATATCCAAGGAGGATATGCGTGGTGAAGATGGCCAATGGTTTCTCAAAATTCTTTTTTCTTCCGCGCAACATCATAGGAATTTGATCCGCTCACAAGCAAAACGGAAGGTTACTGGAAGCGCGCAAAGCTAGCTTTTCCCCGATTTAGCGCAGACGTCCAGTGTGAAGCTTATTTCGAAAATCTCACGAAGTCGAATTTCGAAATACCATCCTTCACATCATATACAGTCTTTTTGAAACATTGATATAACACCAGCAATCGTGCTTCAACACCTCTATGGCAACGCGCAAGTTGCCGGTGATCTCGTCCATACCCATTGCCACCTCGCTTAACACCCCTTTTGTGGAAACGACTTCTTTTCTCGTGACTGAGACATACGGAGCTCTAGTGTCTCGGAGACATGTATTCAGCAAATCCGGAACAGAACTCTTCGCCTCAAGTTCGAGAATGTCGTACGGAATACACCGTGTAGCTTGTGCCGCTTGCCAAATCCTTAGCAGAAACTTTTGAATTTGGCGAAGATCGCTTGGACGCTATCACAACGTCGATATCTTGGAATGATTATATATCAATAGCTTAGTAGGTTAGTTATTTAATTTATCGGGAAAGGCTTTTCTCTTTTTTAAGCTAAACTCTATGTATGTTACATGAAATAAGGTGATCTCATCAAATACCGACGAATTTCGTGTAGGTGTGACCGTAAGTCAAAAGCCACCAGACGATCGATCACCAGCTGAAACAATAAAATTTAGAATCGTTCCATGTACCAGATTTCCCACTGTTTAGTAACAAGGCGCTGGATCACCATTGTTCAAAAGCACAAGCTTGCCTTTATCAATCATGTCGTCAAAAACACCGCAGCTGCTACAATTTGATGGTACACTTTGGTTGTGGACTCTTACTGGCTTGGATGACTTGAGTGATCTACAGAAAAAGGTCACTGTAATACGAACGCAGAAAAAAGCAAGCTGTAGAAGCCGAGACTTATAGAAAAGCACGCCATGAAGTGCCTTGACCACTTGTTCCACGGAGCATCCCGCCGTCAGCCTCTATTCTCTGAACCATCATTCTGTCAAGTCATTATAACACCTTCTTGCCTTTCTTGACATAGCAGAGAAACTCCAAAACTCTTACCTCCCTCTTGCGTGAACAATGGCTACAACATATGAGGGTAGCAAATTCGAAGAAAAGCAAACAACAGAGACACTTCACCATGACAACCCGTCCAAAACCTTGGAAAAGGCTTCCTTTCAGAATGGTCCTCCACGAGAGATGCCAGAATCATTCTCAATGATATCCGGACTCGGAATATCATTCAGGTGAGTTTCCAATGCTTGACAGTATTTCGCGATGGAATCTGATGACGATCAGTATTACCAACTCATGGGCCGTCTATCTCAGCATTCTAGGCCAAGGTCTGATATATGGCGGACCTCAAAGCGTAATATTGGGTCTATTAGTTGCGGCTTTCGTACAGTGGATAATTACATTGGGACTCTCGGAACTGGCATCTGCCTTTCCATCGTCAGGGGTATGCAAAAAGATCGCTCGAACTCATCCAAAGCACACTTACTAATACCTGCGAAAGGGGCAATACCACTTCGTTTATATTCTAGCTCCAGAGAATATGAAAAATTTCTCGTCATACTTCGTGGGTTGGCTCTCAATAATTGCTTGGTTTATCGGAGCTAGCTCAGGAGTTTCCATAGTTGCTGTTACCATCTCTGGTTTGGTGTCATTCTGGGACCAAACGTTTGTAGGTGCTCGATGGATGATATACCTAATTTACCTGGCGACAACAGTGGTGACGTGTAAGCTGAGACCATTTCCCAGATTACTCTTAATATTTCACTCACCTGTCTCTAGTTCTACCGCAATATCTAGCTCCAAAATCAGTCCCGAAAATCACATCCCTTGCTCTTTTCATCTCTCTTTCTGGATTCGTTCTAGCATTCATTCTCGCTCTGGCCATGAAAAGAAACTTCAATGCCTCTTCATACATAACCCAGTCAAATCTTGGAACTAGTGGCTGGCCACAAGGATTTGCCTGGGTACTTGGGACAATCAACCCGATGTAAGGACTACCATAATATATCAATATGTATACTAACGCAGAAATAGGTATGCCTTTGGCGCTACCGATGCTGTTATACACATTTCAGAAGAGATTCCAAATCCCAAAGTCAAAATTCCATTGATAATGAATCTCTGTGTATTGATTGGTATGGTTACTGTGTTTCCACTCGTCACAGTCTTGATGTACACCATGACCGATATGGACGCAGTAATCGCTTCTCCTCTTCCAAGCGCAGAATTGATATATCAGGCTACGGGGAGTAGACCTGTGACAACGTTTCTAATGTGCTGGATCATATTAGCATATGCAACCTCGATATGCTCAGCGTGGGTGGCAAGTGGTCGAATTAGCTGGGCTTTCGCCCGAGACGTAGGCCACTCAGCTCATAATCCAAAAACTCCACTGACGAGATCAGGGCGGTATACCTTTCAAATCTTACTTCGCTCACATTGATCCCAAAAAAGAGTTTCCAGTACGCACCACAGTAGCAACTGTATTATTCGTCTGCATCTACGGACTTCTCTTTCTCGCTAGCAGTACTGCCTTCAACTCCATCATCGCAACGGCCGTTCTATTCTTGAATATCACATTCGCTGTTCCACAAGCTTTTGTGGCCTTTCGGGGTCGAGATAAACATCTTCCTTCCCGACCTCTGAGTCTTGGACTCTCAGGATACTTTGTCAACATTTTCTCGAGCGTCGCAGCCGTGGTCATCGTTGTGTTGGCGTGCTTTCCGCCGATATATCCGGTATTTGTCCAAAACATGAATTACGGATCTGTTATCATGGCTGGAATCTTCAGTATCTTGATTGTGCTATGGTTCGCGGTTGGAAAGGGGAGTTTTGAGGGACCGAAGTTAGACATCGATTCTCAAAGTTCGGAGTAAGTTGTTCAGATGGAAAGGTTCCACAAGATGATTCATTTTGGGTGAATCTCAAGTCGTCCGATCTTGATACTAAACTACCAAAAGCCCATCATTTGAATGCGATTGGAATTTTCAGGGAGACGTCAATGATGACTCTTTTTGGTTTTGGCTCAAAGGGTCATTCCAATATTTGTCCAGAATTGACAAAAATATCTGAACTTCACTCATTGAACGGAGAAGTCTTCAAATAAATAGATTAAAATTGTAATTCAAGTAACCAGATTTGCAACAACTCGCTTTTACGACAGAGAAAATCTAACTATTCATGATAGACTCACTGTCGGCCCTGACATAGTGCTCATCGCATAAGCCTAGGACGTGGAACAGGGTTTTGCCAGTTCAAAGTATTTGAAAAGCCTTCGAAACAAAAAAGGTTAATTACTGCAAGCATATATATGTACGAATCAGATCCCGGAAGCGATTTGAATTTATTTCTAGAAAACGAGCCAATGGGAAAGCTATCGTAGCTAGAACTTCGATCACAGAAGGGCATACTTCTCGGTTAAAGCAGATTTTACAGCTAAACTTGCTATTATGTTTACCTTTCGTACATACCGCTTTTTATGATGGGTCCAATTTTACAGTTAAATTTGGAATTATGTTTCCCTTGGCATATTCGCCAGTTGTACGGACCACAATGCTAAACCATCCCAGTTCCCAGTGTCATCGTAGCCGAGCGAGACCGGATTTCTCACCACCTAAAGAGGTAACCAGATCCTTGGGAGGTGATTGTCTCATGCAAGCTGAGCAAGAGACCCAGCATTACTCTACTGCCCAATTCTCTTGCATGTCTTCGGGTACCTTTCCCGCCAAGATGGTTATTAACTTGAATGCAGTGAAAATAATTTACACAGAGCATTCAATACGTACGAGGGTTTGGTACAGATAGTAGTACTATGAATGCAGGAGAGTGAAACTGCCACCGTCACTTGCAAAACGCAACTTTTAAGTTGTGTCGCCGAACTTAGAGCGCACCACCTGGCACCACCTGGCACCACCGATAAGTAGCGTTATAATTCCCAGCCATGTTTCTTTTATACCGTAACTTACGTCCCATCAATGCACGAGAATCAAAAAAGATTCTCGATGGGACTTGCCAAACATTGTGTGTTATACACAGGTACAACAGGTTAGAGGGGAAAGTTCCACGACTTGAACCACCTCTATCCCAACAATATTTCATCACCCTGACACAAGATAACGAAAGTGTTACCAAGTAGCTCAAGTGTCCGAGGACTGACAAGCACAGCATTCCGTGCCGCGATTTATGTGTAAGTGTCGCTCGAACCAGAATTACATTTCCCGTGTGACGTCGGGTGTGATAAATGGATTTGCTGAAGCTGTTCATTATTCTCACACCTGTGAGTTTGAGCGCGTGAAGTCATGTTTCCTTCATCTCAGGTGACAGTATGTGACTTTTACTATGTGGCCTCTGGTCGCCGTCAGGTGTAACGCGAGCCATTTCGTGGCCGAATGAGGTCTCCAAAAGTTGGTCAGGTGTCAGCTTTTTTATCTGGCACCTAGTAGCGAGTTCAATTGGGAAACTGTAGCTTCGAAGGTTAAAGATTCTGATATAGCAGTATATGTAGCGAAGAATTTTACATTTCTAGATTGCAAACAATGTCAGATATCAAACATGTTCGACAGGTTGAGCCTGAACTTCTGACACAACCTATAGTGAAGATACATGCCGATTACTAGCAAAATTTAATTTGATGACGGCAACCATTATGGATGGGTGATTGAAATTGAAAAACTGGTAGTTTGTATTGTTTGGGTATCATTACGCTAAAATATTCAACCGCCCTGTATCATAATTGACTCTTTCTGTTCAGTCTGCTCACTTGCTCCACCGACTAGCAGCTGCACTACTGCCCCAGAAGGGATTTGGCTGAAAGGAAGATTGCCCATAAGGTTTAGGTTGGTGGCTTTCGACTAGAGATATTTCGTCATCCTTGATCGACGGAACTCTCATTTCACCTAGATATCCTGTTAGCTTGGCGATGTTCACATGGCATGGGGTACCACTTACCCCTCATGATCTCTACTGCCGACACCAGAGGCAGAAGAAGTAATAACATCGGAAGTAATTGTCCAAAACTCCAATCCCGCTCTCCTCCATCCCTCAAGTCCACACTTGGCTTTCCAAACGCTTGTGATAACAGAATAACCCTGACTGCTGCTCCTGCCGCAATCGCTGCACTCATGACAAGCCCTAGAACCTGTATAGTCTTCAACCACGGCCGTTCTTTAACATGTAGATACCAAAATCCCAGCACAAACATGATGCAATTTCCAGATATGACGGCAATCGTACCGACGACTGAAATAGTCGAGTTCGACGCTGCGCCATTTGATTGAACCTGCCAAACGCACGCAATAGGTAGTGTCTGAGACAAATTCCTCATCGTACTCATCAACAAGAAGATTCCGCTGACGCAGCTTAGCACCAAGTTGACAAACATGAAGAACTGTCTGATCCATCTCAACACCCAGTCCCGCTTGAAGTCTTGAACCAATGCCAACAACGTCCCGATATGCGTAGCTGTGGAAAGCAGGGACAACATCCAGATAATGAAGAAGTGGTAAGGAACCATAAATTCCATTTTCGCGAGGCCAACACATTGTATACCGATACCCGTAATTACTTGTTGGTCGGAAAACGATAGTAGGAGCTTTCGAACGACTTTCGATTCGTGGGAGGATCGTGTTATTTCGCGGAGAATGAGAACGGCAGACAGAATGAGGGAGATCCCAGCCGTGATAATGAATGATAAAAGAACCTATTCGCGCTGTTAGAATTCGCCAACAACAGTCTTTCTGAGGTACTTACGCCGGCGCCTGCCACTCCAGCGTCTGTTGCAGCATCGCTGGGAATAACTGTGCAGTTGATGTTGTCAAACATGATTGTGATGCTTCTGTCAACTACTAGCAAAACTCTAGCAGTTCAAGAAGTAGAATCGATAAAAGAATGTGCTGAACGGTTAAAGTTTCTTGAAGTCTCACAAAATGATCTCCCTTCATGACGTGCCCCTCTCCTAATAGGGCTGTGGCAGTGCCGTCGAGGGCATAAGGTTTCAGGGGTAATTAATTACGCGCCCCGTCCTATTGGCCCTCAAACGATGAAACAATCATGTTTCTTCGCGAGTCATTCTTGGCCTGTTGACTTGTCCTTGTTTATGCAAAGCCTCCACGCCGATCAAAGTCGAAAGGGGATGCTTGACTGGAGTGGCACATCTCTTTCAGAATGAAATAATAGTCATGTTTGAATGCGAGTTGCATGAGCAGATGTTTGGGCCAGACAAACCCCTAAATTTAGTTTGTTTCGGGACTTGTTCAGGTACCAGCTTTAGCGGGCTATTGGCTCGGTTAGGGACTGTCACTAGCGAGCTTCGCCATGAGCCAAAAAGGGGGGTGTTAGCTTCCATCCAATAATGGACATATTATGGACAGTAAACTTCAAATGGCTGTTGTGTTTTGTCGTGAAGTAATGATTCCTTTAAATATGAAGTATTGAATGAATCACATAGGTAGTATTCAAATGTTGGAGAACATAATCCTGTAATAAAATTCGATGAGATTTGGGACAACGGTACCTTAGTAAGGATGAAATTTGCTTTTTGCTTTTAACGCAGGCCAGAAAATGTGCGAACAATATCGCCTCTTTAAAGATATTAGGATACCTCTCTTCTTCCTATTGCAGTTTGTCCCACTTGAAATTTGGTCCTTCATAACGAGAGCATCAGTTGGAATTCAAAATTTCTCTCCATTATTGTAGCTCTACCAACTGAAGCAATATGTCTTTCACAAGACTTGGTGCCGAAGAGCAACTGTACAGACGCAAGAGTTATCAGGCGTTTTCACGAGAACGCCCGGTATGTAAGAAGTAAGGAAGATTCTCATAGACGAAGAAAAAAGACACTGCCAGAGTCTTCCACCACTACCCGTTCACTGACAAATGAGAAAACACTGGAATTCTGATTACAGACCAAAGCCGCTCATAGAAGTTTCAAACGAGGCAAACCATATAGCTGGCAAGCCTACGGCCAAGTAGCCAATGTCTCTCATTCCTTCCATCTCTTTATGTAATAAGGCCTTCCATTACCTAAGCCTTGCGAATTGGTCCAAAATAGCTGCCTGGATGATTTTCAAAATAGAGAGCCCTTCCACCTGGAATAGCAAAATATTTGTTGAAAAAAATCGATAACCGCTCTCAGCAGCTGCATGTATCTCTTGCCCTTAGCGGCCCTATGAGACCATTCAAGAGCTCAGCGCAGCAACTTCGTTTTGCAGAATTGCTCGTCTTCAGAAACTTGATTGGGTCTACAATGACTTCGTCAGTCAATTCTTTTGACAGACTGTCGAATACTCAGTTAAGTCAAAACCGTAAATGCCAGATCCAGAGCGACGATCCAAGCAACGCGGCTATCTTGTCTTTCCATTCTCGTAGGTGAAACACAAATACAATTTTTGTTGAGCTGACAGAATATCTGATGTTTAGCCAATTAAAAGAGTGTATAACAAGGTCGATATTCCAATTGTTGTATCGCTGTGTCGAAAGCTCACTAGTCGAGGACCAGAAATTAGCAATAACGGGGAGTACATTGCCTTCTATTTATGATCCCAGTGGTTTTATTTATATGAATTGGAACATTTCGACTTCCCTTTTGCTCTTAATCATTTTTTATCAATCGTTTGCCTCAGCTTTTCCTCCCTTGTGAAAGTTATCAGACATTTGTTCACTTTTGGGAAGATGTTCCAAAACCCAACCTTCAATCAAGAGTTTCCCGTCGCACAAGTACTCACTATAAATCAGTTCTTGGTAGGCCGAACTTCTGACCTATGACTTCTTTCCTGTAACTGAAGGGCGAATATCGACAATGTTTGCTATAAAACGCGTTCTAATTTCGGACCCATTTCTGAAGGTTATTGATAGATTACGAGTGCTCTAATTTACTTTGAATGGAGAAATATGTTACTGATTTTTGATTATCTCAAACCATTTCGCAATCACCCGAATCCAAATCACCTGTTGGCTTCTTGGAGATGCTTTAAATTGACTAACAAATTGTCCGATCAAACACAAATAGTGGCCGAGAATCTTTTCCGAGATTTCTTGAAATAGTACCATCATGAAAACCCAAGGTGGATAGAGAGCAACTGTGTCCTTAGAATTGGAAGAAAAAAATTGATGAAGGTGGGAAGAGATTCAGGCCTCGAATGTTGTCACCAATATCTCGCGTGGGGGCCGCTAGGCTGGGCAGCGCAAGGCGACAAGGCTGCAGCTCCAAAACAACATATCAAAAAATGCGAGGTAACAAGACGCAGCATCACATACATCTATTTCATAATGGCAGAAATCTCCACCCCGTCGCGGAAGCGCAAAGAGATGTCTGATGATCACATCGAACCCGCGGTCAAACGTCTGAAACTTCAAGAGTCGAATGGGAATGCCGCGAACGGAACAACAGAGAGTCTCGAGCTACAACCACCGACGACGACGACCGAGGTAGCGGAGATTGACGAGGAGGACGAGTTTGATGCACCAGCACGAGTCATAAGGCAGGAGGCTCCACCAGAAGGATTTGATGATCTATACCTCGATACCATCAATCGCGGCGTGCTGGACTTTGATTTTGAGAAATTATGCTCCGTATCCCTTTCGAATATAAACGTCTACGCGTGCTTAGTATGTGGGAAATACTACCAAGGTCGCGGTCCAAAATCTTACGCCTATTTTCACGCTCTAGAAGAAGGTCATCACGTATACATCAATATGCAAACGCAAAAGGTCTATGTTCTGCCTGAAGGATACGAGGTGAAGAATAAGAGTCTGGACGATATTAAGTTCGTTTCCGATCCACGATATACAAAGGAGCAAGTCATAGCGATGGATCGAGAAGCCAAAACAGCTTGGACGCTTGGAGGAAAAGAATATACGCCGGGCTTCGTGGGGATGAACAACATCAAAGAAAACGACTATTTCAATGTGGTAGTTCAAGCACTTTCTCACGTTCCTCCACTACGAAATTACTTCATGCAAGAAGAGTTCTCCGCGAAACCCGAGCTGGTAAAGCGGTTATCGATATTGATCCGCAAGATCTGGAACCCTCGAGCCTTTAAATCACACGTCTCGCCGCACGAACTTCTGCAAGAGATATCCTTAAGATCCAACAAGAAATTCACACTCACAGCACAATCCGATCCTGTCGAGTTCCTGTCATGGTTTTTAAACAATCTGCATCTCGCGCTCGGCGGAAGTAAGACGAAACCAGGGAGTAGCATGATCCAGCGTTGTTTCCAGGGGAAGCTCAAGGTGGAATCGCAAGCTATAACTGCAAAGGCGGACGCTGGAGATCGGTTAAGATTCGAAGAGGCAGCAGAAGTTAAGGCAGATGTCAACCGATTCATGCTTCTGACGCTCGATCTTCCTGCTGCTCCTTTATTCCAGGACGAATTGGAAGGAAATATCATTCCTCAAGTCCCACTCACATCCATTCTGTCAAAATACGACGGATTGAAAGCGCAGGAGCACTTGAATTACCGCAAACGATATCGCTTGCTACATCCTCTACCACCTTTTTTACTCTTCCACGTCAAACGGTTCAGCACCAATAAATTCATCTCTGAACGAAACCCAACTATTGTCACATTCGATGCCAGAAATCTAGACATGTCACCATATGTCGAACCAAATCCACAATTCCACCAGATGGGCGAACCGATATGGTATGATCTCGTAGCCAACATCGTGCACGAAGCCGTTCGAGGTCGCGAAGATAGCGTGGAAGGAGAAGCAGAGAAACGCACCTGGAAGTGTCAGGTACGTGGGGCCGGAGAAGAATGGGTTCAGATTCAAGATTTGTTTGTGGAGAAGACACAAAAAGAGCTGTTATATCTAGGAGAAAGCTATCTACAAGTCTGGGAACGGAGGAGACCTGGAAAGGGCAAAGGAAAGGCAGCGAATGGAAGATAATAGCGATGAGCTTGTAAGAGACATGTAGTAATTTTTGTATGAATCTGCCTGACTGAGTGGCATTGCCATATCGACGAAATGATACACCATTTCAAATCATATCTACTCCCAACTGTACGCCCTGTACAATACATGTGACATTGACAACTATTCATCTTTTTCATCAGCTACAACACCGTTGCTTTTTGGTATCCTTGGTATCTCGAAAACAACAGCTCCGTTCTTCGCCCCTTCTTTTAACCTGTACCAACGCCCTGTGCGCAGTTCCTTTCCTACTGCTACCACTACGCAAGCGCCGTCTTTGCCTCTATCACCGCGCTCGAAGACGGATATATCGTTTATCACGCCCTTAACCACTGGCTTTTCATTTGCATGTCCATTTTTCAACTCTTGCCCATTAACTTGAGTGCCGAAATTTGAACCTACACCACCTAATGGTTCAAGCTTCTTCTTGTCATCACTTAACCTCCAAGCTCTTAATTGACCGTCCCAGCTGCCACTCAATATAACGTCTGAATATGGAATCGTTACGAGTGCTGTGATCCATCTCGGCTGTGGTGCAGGCACGATATCATCGCTAGGTTTGACTTCCGCACTTGCTTCATCTGGTTGCAGTGCAGGATCCATGCCATGTGCTTGTGGTAAGGTAAAAATTGGCTTCTTCTTATGAATAACCCACAAGGAGATGCACCCATTGTCACCTCCTGTGACGAATGTCTCCTCATCGATCATAGCTACCCGATCCATACTTCCTTCTAGTACTCTGGGACCTGACCTTGACTTTTTCTCTCCACCACCACCGCGGAAGACTAATTGTGTCTCCTCAACTACTTTCCATAAGCGTGCTGTTCGATCGCGTGCACCAACGGATATACATCGTTCTTGCGCCAGAGCTGCTATATCTACAACCTCATCTTGGTGGCCGAAAAGTGTTTCAATATATGCGAGTTCGTCTAATGACCAAACCTTGATTGTTCGGTCCTTGGAAGAGGAATATAGCTGATTGGTACCGCGACGAAAGGCAAGACCAGTGACTGCATCTCGGTGTTGCGTAAAGACTCGGAGGGGTTTAAGAGTAGCAGCATCCCAAACTATCATACGTCGATCCCTGCCACCTGTGACGACAAACTTCCCATCCTGTGATGCTGCAACTGCCAGAATATCTGAAACATGCCCTTGATATGAATTGTCTTTTGATTTATTCTTGTCTCCTCGAACAAATGCCAGTTGTGTTGGTTTTCGGCGGGGTGGAGGAGGCGGTTTTTTTGGATTTCTTTTTCTTCTGGGGAAATTGATTTGCGGGCAATTCCTGGATTTGCCATTTGATCAGAAACATATCTTTGGAAACTGTGTAAGCATATGGCGGGCAAGTTGCAACGCTCGTAATTATATCTGAGTCATTGCGGAAACCCGAATAAGAGGCGTCTTCGAATGCTAAGTCCAGCGCCAACTTCCTGTACATGCGCCCCTTCGATTCGGCGGCATCTTCTTGCAATCGCTCGGCAATAAGATCACGGTCAATCTCTTCGGCATCGAAGCCATGTTCATCCACTTCCTCCCGGATATTTTCGAGGTACCGCTCAGCAAGTCGCAAACGTCGTTCGGCGGCGGTTTCCTCAGCATCATCCCCTTCTTCCGACCCAGAACTACTAGCTGCATCACTTGAGCCTTGATATTCCTCTTCATCGCCGCGATCGCTACCATCCTCATTTTCGCTGCCTGATATTGACTCGTCCCGCTGTGGTTTCCTAGGCGTCCTCGCAGGTTTTGATTCTCGTGGGTTATTTTTTGACTTGGAAGGTGCAAATCTTTTTTTGGGGTTTTCTGAGCCTTCTGGTCGTTTTCTCTTCTTCGCCGCCGAAGGAATGGTGAAGAACGAGGACATTGTATGTATCAATTTCCTGGACCAGGAATTTCCCGTAGGCAAAACTTCGATATTCGAACTTCTCTCCAAAAATTTAATTCTGCCGCCTCCGATAGACGTAATGGTACTAGCATCCATAAGCACGTGATCGCGGAAATGCCATCGGAAAGTTACAGGGGTCCCTGACTGCTGCGCGGGAGGCATCAGCTACGCGTGGAAAGTTACTTTGAGCTTCAAGCTCCAACAACAGCTCGACGAAAGGTCCATCACCTCCATATCACAATAACAACAACATCGCAATCATGGAGGTATTACTCGGTATCACTGGCAAGGACTTTACCCTCATTGCTGCTAGCAAAGCCGCCATGCGAGGAGCGACAGTATTGAAGGCTGCGGACGACAAGACAAGATCGCTCAACAAGCATACTTTGATGGCATTTTCTGGAGAAGCTGGAGACACAAGTAAGTAAACATTTAATAGCTGACGTATGAGATGTGTTGCTGACGTTACTTCTTTTAGTTCAATTCGCAGAATATATCCAAGCAAATGCGCAGCTCTACTCCATGCGCAATGGAATTGACCTTTCTCCCTCCGCCGTCGCGAATTTCGTCCGCGGTGAACTTGCCTCGTCCCTTCGTTCTCGCAAGCCATATAACGTCAATCTTCTTCTGGGCGGCGTTGATCCTATTACCCTCAAGCCATCATTATACTGGCTGGACTATCTAGCGTCGCTCGCTCCTCTGCCGTATGCGGCTCACGGTTACGCCCAATACTACTGCCTCTCTATCCTCGACAAACACCACCACCCAGATATTGACTATGAGCAGGGTCTGAAGATTCTAAGGATGTGTACCGATGAGCTGAAGAGGAGGTTACCTATCGATTTCAAGGGCATGCTGGTCAAGGTTATCACGAAGGATGGGATTAAGGAAGTTGAATACAATGACGATGCGAGGGTGGCATGTCCATAAGGTGGTGTAGCTGATTCCTACGTTTTCGGTTCCGCTGCAATCCATTAAAACTTTTGTCAACTGGCACGGATGTATTATAGCAACGCATTAAGAATAGCGACCACGGATTTACTGGCAAACGGGAAATACTTCGAAAGAGGCGAATGGCGTGGGCAAGTGGTCGGTATGCACCATAACCATAGGAGTCGTGGTCTGCTGTGCATGGTGAGAAGAGCAAAAATAGAGGAAGCCTCTCGCCAGGTATTGATTGTCATCTAGTCTCCCCAGAAGTTTTAAGCAAAAACACTGCAGTTTGGGCGTTCTCAATCAGTCACCCACCTTTCATTACTGTATATTTGCCATCATAGTAGACGCGTTATCTCTGGCAGGTCTGACGGCCCGGCGGAATAGCCTACAATGTCATGCTTGACTTTTCTTGATACTTTCCAATGGTGACGAAGAATAATTTCGAGATCACTATCAAAGCAACCTGGAAGCGTCTTGAGGTACTCAGATCCACAAGTTATCAAGCTTTCGTAAGTTATAATGGCTGATCATACGAGGACTTGAACCAACAGCTTCGTCATGAGTCACGCTCTCTACTGTGTATCGAGACGTAAACATATAGTGATCTCCTGTTTGTACTAATACTTTGATTTCGAAGCAAACTCTTGTACTTTGCCACTCCTGTCAAAGGTGGAAGAACAAAACAAATATAAGATTAGAGAGTTGTTTCTTTTCCAAATTTGAACACGATGATTTCCAAGTTGCTGCGCTGTCGGAAATCAATGGTAAATGATACTTTGGAGATCCGTGCACAAGGACTCTCGTCTGCTGTATCTTCGAGCCTGTTTCTACTAGCAAACAGCAAACACCAAATACGATGAGGGGTTCAAACGTATCCGATAGAAATCCTAGGAAATAAAACATCTGCACCAAAAAAAACTCTTTTGTTCTTATTCATGCACCAACAAATGGGCGGTGAACCATGATTACATAAAGCCCCCTTGACGTCCCAAAACTGACAAGAACTGACTAGCGTGACCCCCAAGCGAGGCGGTCGAAGATCTCAGAGAAGTCAAATTCGCCTTCGAAATATTTTGTCCTCTCTCTCTTCCTCTACACAAACAACCCCTCGATCCCACGATCACCAACCTCAAAAATACAACACCTAATTTCCTTGAAAGTTCTTTGTTCTTTCGGAGGAATCGGATAATAAAAAGATCGTTCTCTGTTTCTATATCGGAGAGCAGCAAAATTTTCAACTCGGAAGCATTTAGACTTCCAACCCCTAATTTCTGGCGCGCCTTAGAATACAACACAGGTCTTCTTTTCACGCTCTCTTTTAGATCTGCTTGATCTCTTGAGCGTTCAAAGACTTCTATTACAAGGTCTCGTTTCCACAGTCGACAGCTTTTATCGATCTATATTCTTCAGCCTCACTTTCGGTATCTGGAAATTATTATTTCAATATGGCGGATCAACTCAACATGAACGGCCTCAGTCTTGGGGGCAACTCATACAGACCTCCACATATGCGAGGAAAGATGGGACAAGATAGTATGGCAGGCCCAGGTCCAGGACCAGCTCCCGGAGCCACTGGAATCAACGGAAGCGCATGGGCGAAGTATGTACCTCTGCTAATTCTCAGTTGTGACCTCCCACTAACGTGTACTTCCAGCAACAACAACGGCTATGCTGGTGGTGCCCCTCCACAAAACTGGGGTCCTAACGCCCAAGCCCAAACATTCACTCCTCAAGGAGGTCCTCCAGCACGAGGCGGATGGAACGACCAGGGAAAGTCTTCGTTCAACCCTCACGCGTATGGAAGCCCAAGTGGCAACGGCAGTGGTGGCGGCGGTGGAGCTCCTCGTGGAGGTGGTGATGGCAGATGGGTTGACGGCAAGCATGTTGCTGGACCAGCCAACCAACGTATGGAACGCGAGCTTTTTGGTGTCCCAGATGACCCAACCAAACAGCAGACCGGTATCAACTTCGAGAAGTACGATGATATCCCAGTCGAGGCATCCGGACATGATGTACCAGAGCCAGTCCTTACCTTCACCAACCCTCCTCTCGACGACCATCTGATCAAGAACATCGAGCTTGCTCATTACAAGGTCCCAACCCCAGTTCAAAAGTACTCGATTCCTATCGTTATGGGTGGTCGTGATTTGATGGCTTGTGCTCAGACTGGTTCAGGAAAGACTGGTGGTTTCTTGTTCCCAATCTTGTCCCAAGCTTTCCAAACCGGTCCTGTTGCTGCACCAGCTGCGGGTGGTGGTAACTTTGGTCGTCAACGCAAGGCCTACCCAACCTCATTGATCCTTGCTCCTACTCGTGAGCTTGTTTCTCAAATTTACGATGAGTCCCGCAAATTCGCTTATCGATCTTGGGTCCGCCCATGTGTCGTTTATGGTGGTGCAGATATTGGTTCTCAGCTACGACAAATCGAGCGTGGATGTGATCTTTTGGTTGCTACCCCAGGTCGTCTCGTCGATCTCATCGAGCGTGGCCGCATTTCTCTCCAGAACATCAAGTACTTGGTTCTTGATGAGGCTGATCGTATGTTGGATATGGGTTTCGAGCCACAAATCCGAAGAATCGTAGAAGGGGAAGATATGCCGGGCGTTCAACTCCGTCAAACACTCATGTTTTCAGCCACCTTCCCCCGGGATATCCAAATGCTCGCCAGAGATTTCTTGAAGGACTACATCTTCCTGTCTGTTGGCCGTGTTGGTTCCACCTCAGAGAACATCACCCAGAAGGTTGAGTACGTCGAGGATGGAGATAAGCGATCTGTTCTTCTCGATATTCTCCACACTCACGGTGCTGGTTTGACCTTGATCTTCGTCGAGACCAAGCGTATGGCCGATTTGCTCTGCGATTTCCTCATCGGACAAAATTTCCCAGCTACCTCTATCCACGGTGACCGCAACCAAAGAGAGCGTGAGCGTGCTTTGGAGATGTTCAGAAATGGTCGTTGCCCAATTCTCGTTGCTACTGCTGTGGCTGCTCGTGGTATGTACTGATTTTCTTCCACCCCTTTTACCCATACCTATTCAATCACAATTTTTTCCTGAGGAGGGTCGACTCGGTATTTACTCAGAACAATTGGCGAAACATCATGTATATTTCACCAACTGTTCTGAGTAATTACGGATTCGTCTTGACAGAATTGTCATTCACTGATTCCAGTGGGCTTTGGCGCCAATGTCTGCGCTTAGCGCGGCAATCTACCGCCGCCTAGCACTTTAATTTACATTTTGTAATGTTACAATATCGTAAAGTTAGTGTGTAATTTTGTGATTGAGCCTCCAAAGTGGCTCAAACTTCAAAATGCTGTGTTTTAAGATTGAGCCCTCCAAACTAGCTCAATTTCCAAAATCTGGTGTTTTGATATTGAGCCCACTTTGAGGGCTCGATCATCAAAACGTACCTTCCTCCTCAACTTCGTGCCTTCCTCATCAACAACCACGATGACCTCAATTGATGCTACTCCTCTTTTGATGAGGAAGGAGTCTTCACAGCTCTTTCCTCTTCATGATGAGAGGAAGCATACATCCTAAATTCTACTCCCCCCTCTCTTCTTTCTTTTCATCACAACAACAACCACAACAACCTCGCCCGGCATCCCCCAACGCCTCCAGCAATCGTTCTGCTGTTGTTCTGTGATTATTCTACGACATTGTCGGTATTGGACGTCGTCCAAGTTGGAGCCTCTTAGAATGTAAGTATCCCTCACCATCACAGACAAACCAGTACGACCGATAACTGACTATTGCAGTGTGAACCCCTGTTTGAGTCTGCGAAACCGTGCTCTGACGCCCCCGACCGTCGGGACCGTGGATGTAAGTGCTCACCATTGCTTGAATCGGTAGGACCAATCACTGACTTTGTTACAGTGTTCGCTGCTGTCTTAGCTACCTCACGCTCGTCACGCACAAAGTTCGCCCTCTATCAGGCCTTTCAAATACCCACCGTTCCCCGACAGTGTCGTCCTTGAATTTCAGCATACCACTCTGAGGGTTTGGATTAGGACGTCGTCCTTCAGAAGCCTGACCGTCAGCCTGTCAACCGTAAGTACCTTGCCCCACACTGATCGGTGCAGCCATTGATCATGTACAGTCTTCTCTCACCATCGTTGCCAATTCCTCTACTTTGTTGAAATAACCAATGGACACCGACGACACTGTCTCTGTCAATTCCCCTGAGCTTTTGGTAGATTCAATGAACAGTGTTCATTTTGCGGAGTTCGAAGCTATGGATACCAGCGACGACAGTGTCGGTGATGACAGCGGAATCGGTACTACCGATTCCGACACTGTCGAGCATTTTCCGTTCTACATCGAAGACATTGCAGTATTCATTATGTGGATGACCTGGACCTGCCTGTCTCTCACCGGAATTGCTATGAAAAGCAAAGCCTTTGACGTCGTCTTTCCCACAGAAAATCACATCTCTGAATTGTTGCAAATCGCACCAACGCTTGAATTTGCTGCTGGTCTGGTAGACGTTTTTCAAGCTGCAACGCCCCCTACAATCGATTTTTTTAAGACTCTGCCACTACATCTGAACAAGAAATGGGCCGTCTACTTGCTCGTCCTTGAAAAGCCTGGTCATCTCCCTCGTGTTTACATTGGCAGCGGAACCACCTTTACAGTCGGTGTTCTCAGGCGTATGAGCACATATGATCGGAGATCTCAGCTTCACCAATACATCGACACTGTCTCGGAGTATGTCAATTCTTCTATGGATAAAGGCTTCACCATCACTCACAAGGGCCTCCTCGTCTGGGCAGATATACCACTCGCCTCGGAGAAATATCGGTTTCGCTCTCTCTTTCTTCTCCTCGAGACTGTGTTCTCTCTGTGCTTCTGGACCATGAAGAGCCGCACAAAGCATTATTTCATGCCTGGTCTTTGTCCTTGGTCTCGCGAGAGCTTCACTTATGATGGTCTCTGCACACATTTCTCGATCATGGAAATTCCTAAGGGTATTCTCCAGTACTTTACACCCGAGCAACGTGAGGCCTACAATGCTCAGGACGCAGAGAGACATACCGCACTTCAAACGAAATACACCCTCGCCAAAGGCCCAGGAGTCCACGCAGCTTGGGCAAAGCGGTCACGGGATAGAGCGTTGGAAGCTCAGACATACAAATGTACTCTTTGCGATTTGACGTTTCCCAATGAGGCAAAGCGAATTCGACATCTTGACGGCTCTGCACATAAAAAGAAGGTCGCGGGAATTGGAAGACAGACAAATGGCAGGGGCGGCGGTCAAACTGCCATTCGGAACAAGACTTTTTGGTGCGAGCTATGTCAACATGCTGCTTCATCTCAAAAGAGATTAGAAAGGCATCTCAATGCTCGGCCACATGCAAAGAAAATCAGAGACAGAGAAGCGAGCGCTAAGCTTGCCGCGAGTGTTACGCCTACAACATCTCAAACCAAGAAGCCCGAGGAACAACAAGAGCGCGCCAAACCCAATACTCTTCAGCAATGGCTGGTTGTGGGCGGTAAGCCCGCTTAACCTTCGCCAAGCGCCGGATTTTTGGACGCCGTCCTTTCGACATTGTCGGCCTGGACTCTTGGACTTTTCATTTCGTCAAATACATTTCACTTTCACTTTTGCTACTAATCATACACTCTTGGGGACCTTGCTAACTGTTTGCCATGCCTCGATATCCCGAACGTCACCCACGTGGTCAATTACGATCTCCCAACTGACATTGACGATTATGTCCATCGAATTGGTCGTACCGGTCGGGCTGGTAACACCGGTATCTCCACTGCATTTTTCAACCGTGGTAACCGAGGCGTTGTCCGGGATCTCCTTGATCTTTTGAAGGAAGCAAACCAAGAAGTTCCTGCTTTCCTCGAGAACATTGCTCGTGAAGGATCTGGCTTCGGTGGCGGTGGTGGTGGTCGCGGAGGCGGTCGCTCAGGAGGCCGTGGCCGTGGAGGTGGTGCCAACCGCGATTTCAGAAAGACTGCTGGAGGGTTTGGAGCTGGTGGTGGTGGAGGAGGATACGGCGGCAGTGGTGGCGGATACGGAGGGGGTGGTGGTGGATTCAACGGTCCTCCAGCTGCTGCTTACGGTGGTGGTGCTGGCGGTGGTTACGGTGGCAGTTCAGGTGGTGCTTATGGTCAACCATATGGTAAGTTTCTCAATTACACTATAATAGGGATTACAACTAACAGATTTTCAAGGCAACCAAGACAAGAACATGGGGCCCCAATCCTCCTGGTGGTAGAAAACCGCTTCACGACGTCGCTTCAGCCCTGTACCAGTTACCTTTTCAAAGTCATACTTGAGTCCTGGGCAAAGGGCGTTACCGGGATGACAGAAACTCATCTGCGATTCCCAACTTTTCTCGTCAATTTTTACATTTCGATTCGTCTTCGCGTTCGATTTCATATTTTACCGCAAACATTTTCCGATTTTCCGATAGCGACATGATCACGACAGGGCTAGCTTTTTCTTGTTGAATTAGGCTAGCTATAGATTGGTTGTGGTCCGCAACCCTCGAACGGCATACGATTAGATAGCGATTTTCAGGCTGTTCACTTCGTCTCGATACCCCGATAGATTGATTCAGTGAAGCCAGCCGCATGGAGCGCCACTTGCGGCGTGCCATCATGGTGCATTTACCTAGGAAGGAAGATATTCCCTGGGTTTGATACAACGCATTATGACGGTCATGTTGTCGAAATCTTTCTGCTTTAAACTTCATTCGAAGGTCATTGTTGTTATAGTTACGTTTTAGAGGATCATGCGGGCAATCTTTGTTTTCTGCCATGAGTATTTGCGGTGCTTCTTATTAGACAAAAGTGGATCTTCTCAGAGCCTTCGTAATCTTGCGACGAGGGTTCTCAAAGGAGGGAAGAATAGCGTTTCTTTTTCCATCATTTGATTTGCGTTTGGGCGTCGGAACACGCAGACCGTCAACGGATCTTTTCTCTTCATTTGTTGATTTGAAGGAGATGATCTAATGTCTGCTCTTACGCTGATGGCAAATGGAAGTGCTCCTGCCCATCCAGGCTGAGGCACATTTAGCATAGCATAGCACACAGAAAGCTACAACTACGCGTTTCAGTGGTGGAAATATGGGATGATTCTGATCAGGCTTTAATGAAAAGTCTGTTCCACATAACTATTTATCTCCTATGCCGACGTGATTTGTGATGTGTGATTTGAAGATGACGTATATAGTAATAACGACTTCCGAGCTTTTTCGTTGATTTGTCCTGGAATAAGCCTCGAGAGTCTTATTTACTGAAAACGATAGACGAAATGCATGATTTTGTGTATTTGATTGACGGACTGTGGAGTTTGGATGCTGCTTGTTTTAGACATCGAGAGCGATTAAGTGTTAGAGTCAAGGATTCTTTGATTAGGCATCGATCTAAGATGCAAGGTACTAACTTATCTTCTATCGTGTTACAATATACTCTACTGGTATTTGCAGAAAGAGGATTTTTTGACCCCTTTATCTATTTCTTCTGACCTCGCTCCAATAAAAACAACCTCTAGTATATTTCTCGTTTCAATCGTTTATCACATCGTATCTTGACTTAAGCGAAACAATTTTGACAAAATTGTCGAAATTGAGAACGGTATATTTTGTAAGAGTCTATTTGATTTATTTTATCTGTTAATCTCTTATTTGCACAAGTAACTTTTGAATAGGAAGAGTTATGACACGTGACCGAGTTCCAAACAGCGGGAGCTTGCCCGATGTGGATAATCCGGTGTTTTGCCACCTCCACTAAGTCACAACGTCAACTAACACTGTTCAGTTAAATAATGTTTATATCCATGTGTACTACGCCATAGATAGATGGATTACATATCTTCGATTCGATAACGGGAAGAGATTTTTAAAGAGTTATGCTTGCGGTATTGTACTCGCAGAAGTCAGTTTTCGGATCTTCAATTAGGCGGATTACCTTCTTGGGATGCCTCCGCAAGACCCGTCTGTTCCGAAGCACATGGTGATGTTGAGATGGCAACCAGCTGTGAGTTAACTTTCACTTTCAAGTGCTCTTCAATCCGATACTATCTCGTTATTTATATACCGAATAGCACAGTTACTAAAGTTTTGCACATTTCACATAGTCCTACGCAAATCACTAACCAGCTACTCAGAACCAGAAAAAGCGTCTCAGAAAGCGTATTTTCCGGGCTTGTGAGGATTGCAGAAAGAAGAAAACCCGCTGTGAACATGGCTTGGAATCGGACTTCGAGGAAGTTCTGCAACAAGGTGATTTTCGAAATAACTTTCAGACGGATTTTCGGAAGCGACGGCAGGAGCAAGCTCACGTGCGTGGAGATGATAATGTCGAAGGAAGTGCTTCAAGAGAGGGTTCTCAAGACTCCTCGGCTACTCCGTCACCATTTACTAATGGGGATAGGAAAGGAGAATCTTCTAAGGACGGGTCTGCTGTGAATGGAATGAGTAGGTCTGTGGAGGAGGGCAGATCAGAAGTACAGACTACGAGAACACAGAATAGAGAGGATGTCGAAACCTTGGGCTCTCGATTTATTGGCGACCTCAATCCAGAGGGAACGTTGCTAGTTGCGACCAGCCCAGATGCCGTAAGAAGTGCTTCGACAAAAGATGGCATTGGCGTATGGATATCCCAGAAGACTCGAGACAGAACCAACATCCAACAACCATCAGAAGGACGTCCATCACAAGTCGATCCCGCGACTGGATATCCCACCTTATTCCACCATTCTATGATCTCCAGACTAGAAGAAGAAGCTCGTTCAACCGTCCCGCCATCCCACAACATCGCATTCCTCTCAAAACTCTATTTCGAAAATTGCTACCCAATACTCCCCATCATCGACAGATACGTATTCGATTCCTATCCGCCCACTGATCCGCGACGCGTCTTGTTAGAGAAGGGTATCTGCCTAGCGGCATCTCGCAATTTCATCGCCAAAGACTACCTCTTTCTCCTAGGTTCTGAAGCTCCGGTATCATGTACAGAATTCGGTCACAAAATCTCCGGCTCTATGCAACTATCCATCGATTTCGGCATCGTCACAGATAAGATCGTAATCATCCAGGCCCTACTTCTCATGTGTCAGTACGCGAATGGACCTGAAGGCGGGGAGTGGAATTCTCAATTCTGCGCCAAGGCGATTCATCACTGTCATACTATAGGCCTTCATTTGCAGACCGCACGGGAGCTAAGTGGTTCTAGCTATGGCGCTAGGTTGTTATGCTGTATCTGGGCTCTGGACAGAATGAACGCTGCTTTCAACGGCAGGCCCGTTCTCATGCATGAGCGCGATATTGGGCTAGATATGTTCAAGAGCTTCCAGGAACAGAAATATCCATGCTTCCGACTTCTTCTTGAGGTTGTTAAGCTCTTGGATAAGGTGATTCGGCTCTACCGCCCATCCACCTCTGCGTCGACGAATCTCGAAGACGGATTTCCTTCTTTCGAAGAGCTGATTATGGACTGTAAAGCTTCTCAAGCACCTACGCCACTTATAGGTATGTTCGTTACACAAATGCAATGGCCCACGCTAATTTTTCAACAGCCACAGTAGAAACCCTCTACCTCGCCGTATCCATGCTTTCTTTCCGCTCCAAATCCCCCGAAGACCCTCACTCCTCCTCCCCATCACTCACCCGCCAAACCCTAGCCTCCCTCCACCTAACCACCACCACCACCCTCTCACACCTCTACACACTAACCCTCTTCCCCTTCATCCCCTACGCCATCTCCCTCTCCCTCAGCATCGCCTACCGACGCATGCGGCACAGCAAAATAGCCATGTACCGCGCGAGGGCGCAGAAGGAGATACAGGCGACGAGTCTGATCCTGGAACAACTTGGAGAGTTCTTTTGGTCGGCGGGGATGATGGCAAAGATGGGGTTGGAGACTGTCAGGGAGGTGGAGAGGGTTGCTGTGGCGGTTGTGGGGAGGGAGGGGAGTAGGTTGAGGTCGGAGGTTGGTCACAGTAACGATTCTCATGCTATTGTGCAGCAGAACTCAAATACAATCCCTCGTAAGTCCACCCCCTTTCCCCAGCTTTCCCACCTAAACAACACCCCCAAACCACCCTCCATACCTCAACTGACCTCCCCTTCATACCTCAACTGACCTCCCCTCCACCCCCAACTAACCTCCCAACCAGCTCCAATCCCCACCCCACCAAACCCAAACCCAAACCCACACCTAACACCCCCAACCTTCAACCCCTCAATGTTCGACTCCCTCACCGACATAGATCTCTTCGACATGTTCGATCCGAATTTCGATCTGAATGGCATCGACGCCGCGTTGCAGGGGAATCTGGATTTATCGTTTCCTACGGAGTTTTCATGAGGATATGGGTGAGGGGGGGATGAGGGGGATGGGGTGTAATATAATATTCATATACGGGAAGGGGGTTGTAATGATAAGTGTGAGCCTCATCGGTATTATTGTGTAAAGAAGACATACGGGAAGAAGATGTGATTGTACGTACTTGGGTATATAGCCATGGATGTGATGGCATGGGGTTGACACTATCTGGCCTGTATCACTCCATATATAGTGGAAGGTTCTTGGCACGAAAACCCCTTTGTACAATTATAAAAATTGTGCCGTACATCATCAACTCCGAAAAATAGAAGATCTAAAAAGTATATTCATGCATGATCCATCGTCCTTGCTATCTGTTTAATTTCTATAACCCGTCCCCCCTTCGGATACCCAGGAGATTGGTTATACAGTACAGTCTAGCAAAAAAACCCAGAGAAAGCTGTCCAATATCCCTCTGCAACCCAATTAAACCAATATAAACTTTTTTGATGTCAGATTACGGAATTTTCACCCATTTACAAGCCTTTTACGACCACGGCATCTCGACTTGCGCCAACGCCGATATAGTTGACAGGTACTCCGGTGAATTTCTGAGGTTTGTTAGTAAAGGGTGGTGAAAGGGGCTAGAGAAGATATACCTCAATGTATTCGACATATTCCTGTGCCTGTTTTGGTAGATCGCTGTACTTGCGTGCTTCTGTGGTAGGGGTATTCCACCCGTCCATTTCGTGATAGGTGACTTGACAATTGTCGAGACGGCTGAGATCGGCAGGCCAACTAGTGCTCACTTAGTAATGCCCAAGATATAATCGCCGAATAAATCAACTCACCCCATATCTGTTCCCTGTTCGTCTTTGTACCCAACAGCGATCTTGATTTTTGAAAACCCATCCAGCACATCGAGTTTGGTAATATTCAGCTCAGTATCTATTTGAAGTCAGCAAATGTAGCATCAAGTTTAATTAGGAGGACAAGAGGTGTTACTCACAATGATTGATTTGGCAGCTGTATTTCAAGACCACTAAATCCAACCTGATCACAATTAATTTTTGTATTGGTGACAAGGGCCGAAATTTCATACCATCCGCACCGACGTCTCCTTCCAGTGGTCACTCCCCACTCACGACCGACCTCTTGTAATTTCACGCCCTTTTAAATGTTAAAATTCCGACTGGAATCAAGATGAACTGAGTCTATACTTACACATTCCTCGGTTTCGTCTTCTGATGGAAATGGGCCACCTCCGACTAAGATAAGATTAATATCAACTGCATGTCGATGCTGTCTTAGTGCGTACCTCTAGTTGTGTATGCCTTGACTGCCAAACTGTTAGTGAGTCATAACGTGCATCGTGCCAGAAAACTTACCGACACCAATGATTGAAGTGACCTTTCTTGGGTTGAGCGCCAGTCCTGTAAAGATTCCCTGGAATAATTAGCGTTGAGCGAATCGACCACTCTGAAATCACTTACACCAAGACCAGTGTTGGATGAAGTGACATATGGATAACTACCAAAATCCAAGTCGAGCATGAGTGCATTTGCTCCTTCGATGAGAATTCTGGAGTTGCTAGCTTCCGCAGATGCAATTAACGGAACAGCATCAACAACGAAAGGCGCTAATTCCTCACGGTATTTCTGAAAAAACTTAGCATGAGTTTTGTCATCTTTCAGAACAAGAAACACTTACGTCGAATTTTGCGATATCCCGGTCGACGTCATAGGTAACTGGAAATAGTTAGCATTTCAAATTACTTGCTAATAGACTTTGAATGGCCTTGTTCGCGATCCCATAAAATCGGAGAACCGGTAATATTAAAGTGTTTGGCATTGGCTTACGCAAATCCCCATATCTTAATTTATAGGCACGCGCGATCTCTCGAATCTTGCGATCAAACAATTCTTTGTGAAAGATATCTCCAACCCGAATACCACTTCGAGCGGCCTTTGTACTGTATGTTGGTCCGATACCACGCTTAGTTGTGCCGATGGAGTTTCCTCCCAATTCAACTTCCTCGAGTCCATCAACAAGAGCGTGTACACTGAAGCTTATAAGTATTTCCCACGACTTCAAACCATAACTCTACTAACTTCAAACTCAAATGTGCCCTGTCGCTGATGAAGATTCTCTCGCGCGGCTTTTCGAGGCCTTGCGCTTCCAATTCTGCCAGTTCCTTGAAGAATGATGGAATGTGCACTACGACACCGGTTCCGATCAAGTTGATGCATTTTGGGTTCATGAGACCGGAGGGAAGAAGATGGAAATGATATGATTTGCCATTATGCGATATGGTGTGACCTAACAGATGTCAATCCTGCAATTCGGGAATATTCAAGAATCGGTGCGTGTATCGAAAAGAGGGTTGTTGTTCGATTCGCGTTTGAAGGAAGAAGGGAGAGTTAGAGGATGCGTCATACCAGCATTATTTCCACCCTGATACCGTATTAGTGATAATCATTCCAATTTTCAATTGAGTGCAAAATCTCACCTGCGCTCTTGCAACTAGGTCGGCGGATTCAGTTAAGATGTCGACCAGCTTTCCCTTCCCTTCGTCCTACAGAACCCATCGAGTCAGAGACGCACCAACCAGACTTATGCCAATTCAACACTCACCCCCCATTGAGATCCAAGAACAATTGTTGCACCCATTCCGGGAAAATATATTCCTACCACGAAGGAACACGCGTTGAATAGATGATGAAGTTGTCGTGACTGCGACGAGGTCGAGTGGAAAAGAAACAAAAACTCAACACCAGCAAATTCCTCTGATCTTGGGGCCGCATGGCGGGGTGAATGGTGGGGTGTACTGGGCATCCCGAAGAGGTTAGCGTGGAGTCTTCACCCGCTGTTACTCCGATACTTCGCGACGCGACTTTCTTTCTCCAGTCTCCATGCTCAACTTTCACTACAAGATATCGAAAACTTGAAAACTCGCCTTGATCTCGATCACACACTGCATGGGCAAGTATTCTTTGGTAACGTTGCCAACTAGGCAGACCATCAAAATCTGGTTATGCCACAGTTTGCTGCTTGTTGGCCTTCTCTTATTCTCATACGAATTGCTATTTCTGAAGCATCATTACCCGGTTTTCCTTTCTCCTTATGAATGCAACTTCTATCCAATCACCTGGGCAGCGTACGGTTTCGGCAATGTCCAGGCTCTCTGGAGATGTAACGCTTGCAATAGCAGGTTTTATTTCTGATGCTCGGTACAGTCCTATCTCTGATCGTCCTAATCATATGAGGCTCCGGTTGTACACGTCCTACACTGATATTTCTGAACTCTTCCTGATCTCAATGTGGGCCGCCGTCGATGTCAAACCTCTCCGAGGATTTCCATGTTTCTCTGTTCGTTCCCTTCGTCGCTTTTTCAATCTTCAACAAATTCCTTCGAGTCTCTTCTGAGTACGGACCAGTATGATGGCTCGAGGCCTTCATTTTATCGTACTCATTCTCTGAGAAGCATTCATTCTGTTGTTGTCTACGATAGGACAAACGTATTTTCGTTCGACCCCATTTGCTTTGATTGCATGAGTTGTGGCAGCTGTTGTCTCATATTAGTGTCATATCAACATATCAACATGCCAGGATACTCACCAAATCCAAATGGCTTTGAGTTGCCATAGATTGTTTCCCACTTCCCCTCAGGTACATCGTATACTTCGTGTCCAATACTGACCATATCCACGTCACTTCCACTCTGTGCCCACCATTCCCATCCAGCTCGATGCGCCTTGCTCGTATGCGCATAACGGTGCAGGCCGCTCAAATCTGCGAAATAGAGAACAGACATGCTGATACATTTCGTAGTAACGTCTGTTCCATAGAAGTTCGAGTATCCCAAGAGACCAAATTCCTCGGCATTCTTCTCAATCTCCATGAACATGGTGCGGCCATGATCAAGAAGTGTTTTGTATGGGGGATACATCATTCCTAGCGGGCTTTATGGTATGGTCAGGTTTCGATTCTTGATGGACGAAAAACACTTACTGATTGCATTTTGAGGTCAACATCATCACAACCACACCCCTGCCACCAACGCTATCACCAACTTCCCTCGAGAAGCTCCCGTCTGCTTTCGGGAAGATTGCAGTGGTCTTTCCTACGACCACGCCTTTCATGTGCTTGTTTTCTAACCAACCAACTATTACCATCATCGTCCTACATACTTTCCAAGTTGCGAGCGCAAACGTAGGCACCAAGCTCCATAGTAGCCCCCAAGGGCTAGATAGTACAATCACAGCTTGGAGACAGCATCCTATCACCAACCAATCTGCAATACTGAATTGCGAACGAAGGAGGTTTTGCCCATTAGATGACAGCAGTGGATGGTATTTTGACTGCCAACCTTGAGCAGTTTGCGACAGTGGCCGCTCTGATTTTGGTGCGAAGATTGCTCTGAAGGACGACATATTGGAGACAAGTCCTTAGCCGAGATTCGTGTTATGACATGAGATGATACGATACACCAGGATTAGAGCTTTGAGAAAAAGGAAATCACGAAAGTAAGCAATTTTGAGGTGAAAGCAGGTAAGATGGTCCGGCTGTTTCACTGATAGCTTATTGGATTTGAGTTGAGCAGTAGGAGGAACCCAAAGCCTAAGTATTCGAAAGCGTTTTGCTGCGCCTTATCTGACTCTAGGCTTGCGGCGTATGCCCGAAACCCAGTCCGAGTTACTCAGATATGCACTTATGGGGTCGCTCCCTAGAGCGCGGGAAGGGTACGACCTGAACACATCTTCAGAACTGTGGTGTAGATGAACACATTTTTATTCGATGGCCACAAAATTCCCCTGCATTTGTTGAAATTCAGGGTCCTCTTAGCTTCTCTTTGGCGAGAACATCGCTAAAATTAGCAGGCCAAAAGTGTGTCGAATGCTATTATTCCCGGGCTGCGGGACACCCCACATTCATTAAGCTGACTGTTGACTTCGCACATCCAACAACCGCACTATTCGAAGGTTCGGAGGACGATCATAACCTTTCATGAGGCTTTACAGCTGAATAGCCAATAGAAGCCTCTGCGACCTCGCTATCTTATCGGGTTTGGAAGTTGGCGTAACAGCTCAGGCGTTTAGCAGCCTTATCGAACCACACCAGCAAGCGAATTCCTCCGCGTACGCGCGGGCATTTTCACTGGACACAAAGGCAGTACGTATGTTGCTATCAATTTGCCAGACACTGATCATAACTCTTCATCTCTCGATCTTCAGGGAAAACTCATTTATCCCGTCAATCACTTCTCATCGCACCTATGACGAGCTTGAAATGTGTCCGTCGTGGCTTCTGGTGATACCCCCCCTTCCCCCACACCACCCTCAATTATGCCCGTTCACGAAATCACACGCCGGCTCACCATCTCCGGATACGCGAGAAGGATCTCTCCTTCTGCTACTACTGTCTTCAGCGATGTCGCCTGCTATCCAGGAACCCGAAGATCATTCCCACGTGTGACGGCTGCATGTCAGGGTCCGCTTTGATGGGAAACACCGAGCGCAGAGCATTAACGGCTGTGTCTTCGCGGGAGTGCTAGAGCGGCAGACAATAGTGGCATGAAAGCGCTATGGGACGGCGAATTAATGGGTCTGTTACATACGACAGTCAACATGTGTGAAGTTGCGTAGCTGATCTTCCGCAGGTACAGTTAAAGAGTCAGTAAACCAATCGAGGTAAGTGGGCTAGCATCTAAGCATATCCAGTTAACTCTTCTCTAGCTCTCGCACGCACTTTCTTCGTCATAGAAATGCATCATGATGATATCAGGATACATCAATACCTGCTTTTTTCTTCAAATCATGTTAGGGCTCTGGTACGAACAGTTCTTTTTGCCACCCAAACCATTTAGACATTCTCCTACCCCACGACTGCAACATGATGGGATCTACCTTAGGTACTGGGTGAGGCTTGTGGAAGATGATCCTGCCACCAGCAGATTTCCCATCCCCATTTTGGTTCTCGAACACAACAGCAGAACCGCCTCCGTTTCGGGCAGAAAAGCCCATATCTACCATGGCATGGACAAAGTTGTCCCAATCGATGGTCTTTGTTGTATCTGCAGCAGATTCTGGATACATGCAATTTAGTACTGTGAAAGCCCGTTTCTTGACTTCTATTTTGGGAAGGCTCTGATTGTTACTCGGGGTATCGATTTTTAGCGCAGCAATACCCTCTACATTGCCTTTTGAGTTTGTTTCTGCTTCAGCGGGCCGGGTCTTGTTCTTCTTCTTGGAGATGGCTGTGGTCAATTCTTCTGTTCCACTACTTCCCCATTCCTTTTGTGCTGGTCCTGCGGTAGTTCCGCGGTCTTTTTTGACGGCCTCCATAACCGCTCTTTCTTCTCCCTCCACCAACGCCTTGTAATCAGGGTTGGTGGTAGCTGATATGATCTCTGTGCAAAAACTTATTTCTCCTGCCATAAGGCCTGATTGGCCTAGAGCTAATGCGCATGACTTCTTGAGTCCATCCCAGAAATTCTCTAGAGCGGTACGCATCAACTTTTGATTCTTGAGCCATACAGTGTTTTTCTTGCCAACTGGAGTAGTAGCCTGGTGAAAGCTATCCGAGAAATCGGCTCCTAGTTTACTGATGTCTTTTTTGTCCAGAGAAAGTTGTGCGTCTGGTTTCCATGTCTTCCATGCAATTCTGGACATCTCTGTTTCTGACTCCAACAACTCGTCGAGATCACAAGCTTCATTCTGTGGTCTATGAAGACGAATCGATACTAAGATCTCATGGCATGATGCTAGATCAGAGAGCTCTTGGAACAAAAGTTCATCAATCCGTGCATTATCCTTTGCATTACTCTTTGCAAGGTGTGCTTCCAGGAAAGAGAACATGACAGCATGGTCATAGTTTGTCTGAACATCTGGGCGGCCCTGTAGCTGGGTTAAACACCATTCCAAAGGATCTTGATCGTAAAGAAGTTTCTGGTCAACAGGAGCAGCGGGGTTTCTTTCCATATGTAACAAATCTTCACCCAGCTGCGGATCCTGAGACGACGTATATTTATGTGAAAAGCCTGGCCGTTGAAACAGATTAAATGCGAGTCCGTCAGCCAAGCGGTTGACTCCATTGACTACAAGAAGTTCCAGCGCACCAAGGGCTCTGTCGTATGCCTTTGGTAAAGGTTGGCCTGGGCGAATGCTGTCACGGAATCTGTCACGAATTCCTCTGACATGCTCACATTCACTTCTGATCCATGTCATTCGCCAAAAGTTGTAGACTGCCCTGGATAGCTGAGTTGTCAACAGCAATCCTTCAGCGTGCTTGGGTATGGCCTTGTAGAAGATTCCTTGAGCCATGACTCTAATGTAACGCCTCATGTACGCTGGATCGGTTTGAAGATCTATCAGGTGGTCACCCTGAGCTGATAACCGCACATCTATTAGCGAGATGATAGCATCGATTGAGAAATAGGGTGGTGCAGAAAATGCTTGGTTTGTGTAAGGCGACCACAACTCTACTTCGTTGTTATGTCTGAACCCGCCTCTGCTCATTGCCTTCCAGTTCTTGGATGACCCAGGTACGTTGAAATCGACGCCGTCAAGAATGATATCGACGACCTTTCTGAGTCCGGTCATAAGGAGTGATTGAGCTTCAAGAACCAATTCCGCCTTGGGAAACCCAACAATATCAGCTCTATGAGCTGATTCGGCGTCCCAGTCGACAACCTTCCCATATTCAGACCCATACATAACCACACACATCGGCGAAAATTTAACATCGAAATGTCCACATGCCCAGCTCAATATCAGTTGTCTCTGATCGAACGGCGCCCAATCTTGCAATGGATACACCGTACGATTATGCAAGAGCGCAAACAAAACCGCAGGACTCGTCTTCAGAACCTCGACATTAAACCAGTGAAGCAATAGTTGCTTCCTATGTTTTTCAGTTCTCTCACCCATACCCGTTTTCTTATGAGCCCCGGTATAACAAAACAGCGGATTAATGAACCGGTACAAACAAATCTCCGGGATCGCCTTCACTAAAATCTCCTCTCTCTTCCCCCGCGCCTTCTTCTTCCACCGACTCATAATCAGATCACCATGACTCTCTAACCGCTTAGTTAGGTATTGTCGATCCGACTCAGATTGCTGTACATGATCGCTAATGATCTCCTGGACCAGCATGGGATGAGCCGTTAGATTCGCTTTGTACCAGAACATGGGCCGAAATTGTTCTTCGATGGCGTAGAAACTGTGTTGACAGTCTATGCATCGGCATGGTGGGCTTAGAGCGGATTTCAGGATGTCATGCTGATGGACGACAAAGGTGAGGGGGTTCCCGGGCCAGGGAGGGTGGGTGGTGGGGAGTTGGGGAGGCATGGCTGGAATGTGAGGTTTGGTTTCGATAGGGAAAGGGTATAGATGCAAGTGACGCTGAGAGTTTGGAAGCTCTGTGAACGTAACTCTGCTTATGAGGGGAAAATGTCTTGAGCATAACGAGGCTGGCGTTTGTTGTTGGGGTGGTTGTACAAATGCAACTCTGCACGTGCGGGGGGGTTTAGAAGTCACATTAATAGAAGCATAACCATGGGGTTTTCGTGACCTCGATAGCTATAGCAATATTTAAGAACGATACTACAACGCACATGAGTCTTTGCAGGTCTATTATTGTACCTTAAAGGGTTGTCCCAAACTTGGGACGATGAAGGGGGGCGAATCAAATCAAGCGAGAAATGCACGGACCACATAGTTTCTTCCCCGAGATTACAGTACAGGCTCCTCGACTTTGCAAGCTCAACCACGACCATAACTCTTGTTAATTAGTTGCGCGACGTCTTTACAATTATATCCAATTACCCTCTTTCAAATCCAATGGATATTCCACATATGTCTCCTCAACCGAGCTCCCTTCCAGCTCATATATTGGCAACACTCCCATCACCTCGCCCGGCAGGAATTTGAAATTCCCTTCTGCTTCAAATGTATCCTGCGGTTCCATTTCTGCCAATGGATCAAACCTGGCATCTCCTTCAGCCTCATATTTCGCTTCCCCTTCGACTTCGGTCGTCGCTTGTTGATCGATAATCACTACTTCGATGCTACTGTGAGCTGAAGCGTCGTTATTAGGGTCATCGCGTCGCTTGTGGATCAAAAAGAACCAAGTTGTGGCTGCGAGTATGCTGATGATTGCGAGGATCCCGATGACTATTCCAGCGATTTTCTTTTGGCTGAAGCCATGACGTTTGGGAGCACCGTCGATTGAAGACATGGTGGAATTGTCCGTGGCTCGTAATGGTGGAATGGTAACGATACGCTCTGGAGAGTTTACTTCCCAGGTACATGGGTACACTGAGAAGTTCTTTCGCTCGTAATCCACGATTAGATGAGCTTCCTGGAGAAATGTCCGCCCGAGGGTATACTGTGTATCATTTGCTGCTCTCCGCAACGGAAAGTATCGACTTGAATTACCAGCGACGACTGGGAAAGAAGCTTTCAGGTCGAAGCTTTGGTACGGAAGCACAATATCGACTGTTGCTCCTCCCGTCGCCATGTCACCGATTTTGAAAGTTACAGTAGGGTTCTGTGTCAGAAGCTGGGAATGCAGAGTGTCGTTGACAAGATACAAACCAGCTGTGCTATTGAACGTCAATCCGAACGCGGCTTCAAACGCCGTGCAGACATCCAGTGGCAACCAAAGTTCAGCGATAGACGAGTCGATGAATATGTTGATACCAGCATTTATCAAACTGGTATTAGCTCCCGTCGCGTTGGTAAACAGTCCTTGCAATCCTACAGTCAAGTCCCTTGATTGATCGCTAGCAAACCGGAAGGATAAGTCGCTAGATCTTGATCTGCTTGCATCATATCCGCCTAGTACCAAGCTTCCCAGAACTTCCTTTAGTCGATACTTCGCACCAGCTGTGTAGCTGTACGAGAGACTCGGGATCTGGTTCTGCTGCTTCAAAAGCATCATGAAGCTTGGTTTCGGATTGTTGAGATCTGTGAAGTTCGTGGGTTGCGGACTCAGACCGAGCTGCCCGAACCAAAAGTTGGAACCAGCGATTCCGGCGACGATTGTATGGTTTATGGTTGGATTGCCACTTCCTTGGTATCCTAAACTGACTGATTTTGCATTAGCTAGAGTGTGCTGGCAGAACGGCAGAGTGCAATTTCCTTACTGGTATCATAGCCAAATCGGCCATTGTCTGTATAGCCAAGATTGTTTTCAAAGCCCAGTCCATAAATTCCCACGTCACTCCATGTGGACGACTGGTTTGTTTTGAAAATGCCACCTCTTGTGCTCTCACATTCGGTGGAGGCTCCGAGACAACCTTCTGGTAGGACTACCAATGCAGAGGTAGACGTTGTACCTGGGAGAAATCGGACATTCTGCGGTGGGTTTCCAACACGCATTGCAAATGTCGACCACAATCCATCGTTGCCTTCACTTCGTTCAAATGTCAGTATTTTCTTGAAAGGTAGAGTTTCTACTTACAAGTATTGGCTTGGAGAGACGACGACTGGCAGAGGCTCAGCATCCACGCGTTTAACCACGACAGTCGCATTCGAAAATACAAAGAAGGAAACAAGAAGAACGAAAAGTAAACATGGAGTGGGCGTCGGAATCATCTCTCCTTCTCCATATTGTTCTTCACGAAGCAAGAATACGAAAATCGAGTAGGCTTTTCACGATCCATACATCCTTAATAGATGTTCGCGACAGGAACCAGGCTCCTACCTTATCTCAAAAACACGCTTTCAATACCATAAGCTTCCTCAACTCTTCCCTCGCTTTCGGAGATGAAGAAGAATTCAGCCTCTGATCTAGGTGACAGTTGCTCTGAAACATGACCTCCTTTTTCGGTCGCAATAACCGAGATGTTGGGAGCCTGAAGATGCGCGATCCTTAAAGTGTCACAGGATGCTGAATAAGGACCACATTCAGCATCGTCGATCATTGCACCTTAAGCGAGAAATACTACTCAATCAATTTTCTCGCACTTCATATCGGTGGAGCCCGAAATGAAGATGTTGAGCTGAGACGATATCGTTGTTGGGTTCGTTGACTATTATTAGTTTGATATACCCGCAGGATGCACATCTCAAAGCTGATCCATTCAGGTCCCCAATACTACCACCATCTCATTTACTCCACTCCCTCCCATACCTTGCAAACATTCACATCTTCCAGAGCCATCCATTCTCATGAAAACCTGAGTATCCTCAGATCATCATCAGCCGGATATAACCTAAATCACCTTTTCTAAATCGGAGACGGGGATCTTTCCTCTCGAAGACACGCGCCGATGTGGTGTTTAATTGCTTACCCTTTGAGATACGAGAATGTGCACTTAAGTCTTGTGGGTTAGATCCGTTTTTTTGTTCTCCACTTGTGTTTGCATCATGTTTTGTATGTATAGATTGCTGGTCACGCTTGGCGTTTTGCTTTTGGTGAGAGATGTATATTGTAAGTCGAATTTCTAGGTTGGTATTTTACAATGATTAATTGAGGAATAGGTTTATCATTGCCTTCACAGCCTCTAAGTAGCATATTACATGTCGAAAATAAGGAGGCTCTTGGTGCCGCCCAAAGAGATATTGGCTACCGAAAAGACCCCACAAAAGTTATAGACTCCTCTGAAAAGCTTTCTCCCCCTACTGTACTCATCAAAAGAGCATTCGAGGTCCCTCAGAACTCTGGTCCTCGCCACCCCCTAAAATCTTGCTCAAATTATGTCCAAGGATCCGTTGGCAAATGTGGTGAGGGAGCAGATATTGCTACGAGCTCTGGATCTGGGAATCACACAGTCACTCAAGCCTACTCAAAGACGCAACCTGACCGCCTCACAAAGACTGAAGATGAAATCACCAAGAAGCCTTTTACCACGACGCCAGTCTTTCAGGTACCAGCTCGACAATCAAGTCTTTCTCATCAAATCCAAGCAGAAGTTTTGACAGCCATCTCGACGGCGGTGGGACTTGCTGGACCTACTGCACATAAGACTGCTGATGCTTTCTATTTAGTATCGAGTAGTGTTTCTGATTATTCAAAGGTTAAACCTTCTTCTTCTTTGTCACGAACAGTTGTTTTGCACAAATCATGGATCCGAAACACCCATCGTCACAATATTCAGGGTTTTGGCAATTTTAGATGTGCTTACTATGGAATAGGTTCAAACGATAAAACCGACCGCACACGCAAGCATGCTATATCCAGCGCCAATTCCACCACCGGAAGGATCAGGTGATACAGGCCCGCATAGACTTTCCTCGAAGATTGGGTTGTTTCTCAGTGGAAATCAAGAGGTGAGTTCTGCTTTAATCCATGGAATCTAATTCAACTCTTGAATGAGTACCCCCACTAACAAAAAAAAGACACGAACTTTAGCTACGCCAACAATTCCAAACGATTTACTTCTACCCGTTGCGTCGCGACACCCAGGAAATAGCATGGCGATTTCTGGCGAAACTACGACTCGGCAGCCCTTTGCTCTTGTTTCTGAGCCAGCTTACACAACTATTCCCTCATCTCCAACTCATACTTCGTACTCTTTCATCCGCATTGTAGGCATACCAGCTCCTCCGATGGTTGTGAGCACTCAGACGGTAGGCCTCACCCGTCCGTCTACCGCGAAGCTTCTCCCTGATCTCGATGCAATCACAAAGATTGTGTTGGGTAACTTACCGTATGCACTCACTAGTAAGATCGGCTTACCAGAGGGCTCGGTTCCTACGCCAGCGGTGGGGAATGGTCCGTTACGTGCAGGTGGGTATATTGGAATTCAACAGGATCCTACGAATACTGTGTTTCGAGAGGAAGCAGCTCCTGCGACGAGACTTGATGTTATGCCGGATGGTCTAGCTCCTAAGCCATCTCCTACTGCGACTTCAGCGGAGGGAGCAGACGTTGATGCAGAAGATGAAGAAACCACTGAAGATAGCCCGACGATACCAGATGTACCGTCGTCAAGCTTGACCTCTGAACCAATACTAGATGAAGAAACCCCCGATTCCGACACGTCGACGATTCATGAAGACGACGTTAACGGAGTCGTTGCTATCCAAACCGCAGTCGATGGTTCCGTTGATTCTTCAAAAACAAAACCTGGGGACTCGAACAGCCAAAACATTCCAGTTGAAACATACGTCGGAGTCCCAGCCAACACGATTGCAAACCCCCTAACTCCAGTCTTAGACCACACAACCGGGAGTCCAGCTCTCAGTAACTCTCCACAACAAACCTCAAAACCCGCTGTTTTCGTCACATCGTCGACGCACGTATGGGTTTCAGGCGACAACTTGTCATCTTATGATAATGGCGATCCCACTGATACCTTGCCCTTCACGCATTTATGGGAGCCGGGAGCGGCCTCGGTGTTGACTTCGATGGCGGCGCTCAGCCCGGCTGGACCGCAGATTACTTCTAATCCGTCTCTTACTTCGGTGATTGAGGTGCCTGTTGCGGCGGATGGGGATACTACGTCTGTGGGGGAGGATGGAGATGTAAAGAGTGTCGATGGGGGGGATGGGTCTCGGAATACTGCGTTGCCAGAGGAGCCGCAGAGTCCCGTGACGACGGTTTCGAGGGGTGATGGGAGAGTTTCTTCGGCTGTTACGGTGCCAGTTCTGCTGGATACTACGGCAAAGAGTCCGGGGGCGGCCGTTACGTCTCTACCGGATGCCGGGTCTACGGATGATGTGCAGGATGAATTCCCAGATGAGGCTGCTGCTACAGATTCTCCTCTTGATGGAGCGTTGCAGGGCTTGGGTGTTCCGTTTTGGGTTACTAGCACCGCCGAGGATGCGATTGCTACTATCGCTGCGGCTGTAACGTTGCCTGTCGAATCTGCAGGTCAATCGGCAACTGAGGTACCAGATGCTGCCGCCGACGATGATCTGGAAGATGGTGACGAAGGAGACTCTACGAGTATTGGGATATCTGCAGCGGCAGCTAATAGTCAACCTAACAGCCCGACAGCTGTCATTTCTACACCGCCGCCGGTGATTCCTGATGTATCTCTTATAGAAACTGGAATAGATCAGGATCCCGAACCAGCACCAGCACTTCCTGCCTTCAGCATCATACCAGGGCAATCAACGGCGGCAATCGGAACGGGCGAGAAACCAAGTCCTCTTAGAACTGTCAATGGTGCACTTAGCCAATTTACCAATCCTACAGCGGCGGTTTCTGGTCTACCGTCTGGCTCTCTGGGAAATTCCATCGAAAGTGGAGTGCCACAGGAAATTCAACAAGGAAGCATGTTGACAGCTGAGACGGGATATGATCCAAATGATTTGGCAACTGGGACGGGCATACTTCCTACATCCATGGCGGTATCAAACCCACAACAAGACAGCAACCCTCAAGATACACTAGTCGTCGTGACACTGAATGGCCAAATCACCGCAATCACCAAATCAGCTCTCCACACTTCCATCCCCTCTGGTAACCACAAACCACAACCCACATCCTCCCTCATCCCCAGCCAACACTGCGACCACAACCCCAAAGAAATCATCTCCATAACAGTAACAGCAACTAAAACCCTCCTATTGACAGTCACCAGACTGATACCCATCAACCCCAGCACCATCAAAAAAATATCGTCCAGCAAAGGGGTTCGCTCGAGTAAATCAACTAGAAAATTCAAGAGTTCAAAGACCTCATCAGTCCAATCTCAAACGTATAAATCGACGATTACATCTCCAACGTCTTCGATTGCGTCCTCAGTTTTGGTAGAGAGTGCGAGTTTGATGGTTAATGCCACGAGTACGACGCCGGTGACGTTGTCGACGGAACAGAGTAGGATGACGGGGACTGCGAGGGTTAGTGTGGGTGCGAATTCAGCGGTTGGGAGAGGGGTTGGATGGGGGAGTTTGGGGGTGCTGGCGGCGGTCTTGGTTGGGGCGATGGTGGTTTGATTAGGGACTGGCGTTGATGGTTTGAATAGAGGTTGGCGTTGGGGTGTCTGGGCTGCAAGGGGGTTTTCTGTAAGATTCATAGGCATTTTATAACTGTTGTTTCATAATTTAGATTGTAAGAATAGAGACTGGTGAAATTTATCCAAGTAGTTAGATGATACTAACTTAAAACAGAGTCCTCTTCCCCCAAGAAGATCTAAGTCTAACCCATCAAAATATCCTAAACTGCAGTCCATCACCTCATATACCCAAGCACAACCCACAACTCAAACCACACTCACCCCCTCCTCTCCCTCTCCCTAAGCATCTCCCGCATAATCCCCACCAACTCCTCCCACCCGACCACCAAATCCCCAGCCGCTCCCCTCTCAGCCTCCCTCTTAAACGCAAACCCAACCACAATCTTCCCCAACGTCTCAATATCCCTCCCATTAGCCCAACTCGGCGTCCCCGCCAACTCCCTAAACAACCCCCTCACAACCCCCTTCTCCCTCCCATCCATCTCCCCAATCCTCACTCCCAGCTCCCCAACCCTCTGCCGTAACAAGCTCAAACACTGACCCGGCGGCATAACCTCAAAACTAATCTCCGTCGCGAAGCGACTCGCTAACCCTCTATTAACGCGTAATAGCGCACGCATATCCTCCGCGTAGCCCGCGAGGATAATAACGATCTTCCCGGCGTACCTAGGTTTCGTAACGCAATCCACGAGTTCGCTGACCGCTTCCTCGGTAAAAGCACCGCGGGCAGCGAGTCTGTATGCTTCATCCACGAACAAAACCTTACCTAGCGCGGACTCCAGGAGATCGATAACCTTCGGCCCCGTCTGACCCTGATACTCGGCGACGAGGTCGGAGACGGAACATTCCAGCACGTCGGGCGCGGCTAGGAATCCCATGTCGTAGAAGATCTGCCCGATTTTGCGCGCGGTGGTAGTTTTCCCTGTGCCTGGCGGCCCGGAGAAGATATATGTGAATGGGATGTGCGGACGTGGATCGATGTTATGGAGACGCATGCCCGAGACGATCTGCGCGTAGGACTCGAATTGCGCGGCGATTGCTTCTTGGCCTATGGTGTTGGCGAAGAGGTGCGCGGGGGAGGCGCCGCGGGTGAGGATGCGGTGGTAGTTTTTGTCGAAGTCTTGGGGTTCGAGGGTTGTGGTTGTGTAGGTGGATGTGAAGGATGTGACGGTGCGTTTTTGGGATGAGAGTTTGGCGCGGGTGAGGAGGTTTTCGACTTCGCCGCCGTTGCCGAAGTTGGGTCGGTCGCGGGAAAGGGTGAGCATGTGGATGGCGATTTCGCGGGCGGTGGGCGTCATGATGAGGTCTTGTTTGTGGACTTTTTGGTCGAGGATGGCGCCTAGTTGGGGGACGCTGAAGTTGTAGAAGTTGAAAGCATCTTCCATTGGAAAGCGACGTGCGAGTCCTGGATTGGAGTTTGCGAACATGGTAAGCATTTGTTCGGTGTAGCCCATGAGAATAACACATCTATCTTCCCCTGGTGTGTTTTGGATTTGCGAGACTAAAGTGTCGATGACTGCGATGCGGAATATGTCGGTTTTGTTACATTGCTTGCCTCCTGGATAAAGCATATGTGCTTCATCGATAATAAGAACTTTACCCTTGGCGGCGTTGAGTACGGACTTGGTAGCATCTTCAGACCAACCAATCCACTTGCCAATCAAATCACTTGGGTTGCGGACCATTATCTCTGAGCTAGAAAGTAATCCAAGGTCGGCAAGAACTTGAGCGTAAAGCTTTCCAACAGTGGTTTTTCCAGTTCCAGGAGGGCCTAGGAAGAGACGGTTGAGGCTGACTTGCATTGGCGGCTGTTTTTGGAGTTCTCGTTGATAGTTCAACCCTGCTTGATATGCGAGTGATCTTATGGCCGAGATAATTTCTTCAATTCCAACCATCTCACAGAGTTCTGCCCAAGCTTTGCTGGTAGCGAGAGCGTCTTTTGGAGGTGGGCCGATCAAATCCTCTTTAGTCAAGAAAAAGTCATCTGGCTCTTCGTTATTGAGCCTTGCCTCTCGAATTCTGTTGGAGGTCAGTTCTGTTCGAAATAGGTCTCAGGCAGATACTTACCGATCGGCTTGACGCTCAAGAACTTTAGCAAGAGCCGACTTAACAGCGCTGCCATTGCCAAAGCCATCAGTACCTCTGCTACCCGCCAACCTATTAATCAGAATGTTTGTATAGAGTCCATCATGCATCCCTTCAATCACCATCTTATCCCCAAAACGTGATCGAACCAGGTCTCCAAACATTTTGAGCAATTCGTCATTCTCATAATCCTTGAACTTTATGGCATTTGGGATTCGGTCTCGGGCACTTGGATTGAATCCAAGAAGTTTTTCCATCTCATCGTTGTACCCAGCGAAGAGAAAAACAATTTTGCCTTGATAATTCTCAATTTCGCCAAGTAAGTTTTGAACATGATTCTCACGTTCGGCCATCTGGTCAGCATCGTCAATGAAGACAACCTGGTATGATCGTTTAGTAAGAATTTATGACCACCCAGGGTGTACTTACACCTCCACCATTTTCCTCTAGTCTTTTGAGAAGACTGGAAGTACCAGTAATACCTTCGACACGGACAACCTCCATGGCTCTCATAGATCTAACGCTATCACGAACCACCTTTAGTGCCGTGAGAAGTTTAGCATATAATCGAGAAGCGGTTGTTTTTCCTAGCAGGTGTCAGTCAATGCGATTGCCGTGCGCATACTCCTAATAGCAATGGGGATATCATAGAAGAATGAGCTCTGACCTGTTCCTGGATTTCCGTAAAAGGCTGTGTTGAAGTTGTGTTTCTTGAGATCAATTTCCTGACGATTAGCTGTCTCTACCATCGCTTTCAAGCTATGGCAATGTGCTTTAAAGTTCACGAGACCAACCATTGCATCAATTTCCTTCAAAATGTCATCAGGCGTCGGCGGTGGTGGGTCTGGTACGGATTCATCGGATTTTTCAGATGCTGCATCGTTGTGCTCTTCTTCCGAGGTCTTCTCGGTGCCAGCGTCTGAAGCATCGTCTTTGTTTTCCTCTACAGTTTCATCTGATTCCTTCTCCGTACCAGCATCCGAAGCTTTGTCTTCTTGTTCCTCGGCGGTCTCATCAGAGGGTTTATCTTGTTGATCTTCCTTATCCTCGGACTCCTCACAAGCCTTTGACTCATCATCAATTGATTTGTTTTCCTCTTCTGCAGGTTTGACGTCTTCCTCACTTGTGGCGTCACGGGAACTTTTGTTGTCTTCATCACCTTTCGTGTCATCATCACCTTTCGTTTCTTTGTCGCTTTGGACTTCTTCGTCACTTTTAGCCTTTTGGCTATCGAGATTTGTTGTATCTGCTTCGTCCACCTTTTCAGATGGTTGAGCTTGGCCTTTTTCCTCTTGCTCACTGTCTACCACATTGTCGACTCCTTCAGCTTTCCCGTCCGGTTCACCATCACTGTTGATGCGAAGCGCTTTTGAGTCCTTGGGATTGATCTTGGTTTCATTCTCGTCGTTGTCAGTCTGCGGAATATCCTGCTCAGATACCACATTCGAGACTGTTGTTGTGACTCGGTCGTCCTCAAGAGCTGCTGAAGTGTTGGATGCTGGATTCTCTCCATCGTTGATTTCCAAAGTAGCGGCAATTTGTACGGCATCCTTTGAAACGATTTCTTCTGTTTCCAGAGGCATTGTTGTAGTTGAAGTACTGCTATTCAAAGTACTGCTATTCTGTTCGCAATTGTCTATTGTTGGTTCTGTAGAAGTTGAATCGTCTCCATGGCTTTCCTCGCTACTGGGGGTATTTATACCCCCATCTGATGAGTCAACCTCTACGAGTATCTGCTCACCCTCAACCTGTGTTTCGGGTTTCTCTTCAACTCCCATAGCGATGGTTTCTAGCGTACAAGAACAATTGCAATTGGAAAAAAAAAGATAAACAAAGTAATATCCCAAATTCAAATATCAAACCAACAGTGAGCTCACCATCGTCTTAAACCCACGAACAAAGTCAAATTGACTCACATGGCAACATTACCATACATCAAATCCCCATCCTTCTAGGCTGCAAACAAGGCAACACATAGTGGAGAAAGGCGACAACGACCACTCGAAACGTTTATCTCAGCCTCAACATCGCCAGCGACATATACGTACTCGCTTAAATGCCTGCAATTGGGGTTCGGTAAACAAAGGGGCAAGGTGTGATGAACTGGGAGGCTGGGAATGGGGTTCGGTGACTCGGTGTGGAGTATTTAGCGTAGGCTGCGCAGCTCTATCCTGTTGGGTATAGGGAGAAGGACGAGTTACGATCCGTGGATAAGATCAAGAAGTTTTCTTGCATGTTGGATTGTGCTGGACGAAGTAATGGCGGACAATACCTGTCCCGACTCTCGAATCGAGCGTAACGATCTTAACGCCGACGTGTAGATCACGTGATTTACTATCTTCGGGGTTATAGCTATAATGTTGAGACATGCAATAAGAGGATGCGTATTACTATAAAAGAGCCATCTAGTAAAGTATATTGTCTTGCTTGGGTCTAGATACTTGTCGTTCATGTAGAAAATTTTGTCCGGAATCAACTTCAGCTTGGACAACAGCCGGGCCGATAAAGGTTGGCAGGATTCCTTGGTGAGCAGAGAAAAGAAAACGAAAGTTCATAGACTTTTGAAAAATGATTAACATTATTGATATATACTTAAATAATCCAGAACTAATATGTCGCTATTTACAAACTGTATAGCCAGTTTTGAACCCTTGAGGCTTCCACTATCTTCCAATCCGTCCCTTTCTCAGATCAGCTGGCGGCCACAGCACAGCGATCCCCCATCCAAAAACCCCGAATAGAATCTATGAACACTTCAACCCAGCAACCCAACGCCATCATATATCCCATCATGTATTATTTCATCTATAACCCAAACCCGAACTTCCCAACCCAAAAAGTCCATCACAATTCCGGCAGCGGTATCATCTTCCCACCACCAACTCTCTCACACAACCGTCTCCAAACATCCTGAGCACTCTTATCTCTTCCGCACAGATCCAACAGATTTTCCCTTCTCTGATTCTTCCCGACCATAAACCAAATCATTGCTTTCCTCTTCCGATCTTCATGATATTTAACCATCTGTTCCTCTGATTCGAACACTTCGCGCTCTTGAGAGTGGACGAGACCTTTGCCCGCGAGATAGACTAGGATATCTGCTTTCCACAGCGGAGTTTGCGCTGGGTCTCGATTTTGATCTTCCTCTTCGTAGGATGGAGGAGCCGGTGAAAAGACTTCTGCTGATGTAGCTGCTGGACGAGCTGGTGATGCATCAGGACTGCTTTGACGAGAGTAGATATTCCTGACAACTGGCATCGATATAGGAACGCCTGCTATCGTATCAAAGCACGCATTGCATCTGATGGGATCGTGACAAGTCATAACGACGAGTTCAACATCAACACTGAGAAAACATAGATTTTTGCAAGTTCCCTCGTTTTCAGAAATTTCAAGACAGGACATCCATCTTGTATTAAATATGCACGATCACGTAGCTGCACCTCTACGAATAGTTTCAGAAACTAGTCGTGGTCTCGCCTCTGCCCCTGACACTATTGCCCGCCGAACTCTGCTGCTAAACCTATCTTGATAGTAGACGTACCCGAGCGCGACGCTTGATCCCACAGAAATCGGAAAATTGAAAAGGTAAATTCTCCTAAAATAACAGCTTATCGCGCAATCCTGCTGCAGTTGATGTTTTGATTTTTCGCAGGTTCGTTGGACGTGGCATGCAGCTGTGCAACGTCATGAGTGGTGATTCGATCGTGATATGGGTTTGGATCGATTGAGATGGGACACGTGGTCTAATCAAGAAATTGAAACGCAGCTAAAGTTGATAACAGATAGTTTAGATGTTTGGCGTCTAGTCCTTTGCAAGTTGGCGGTTCTTGATTCAGCTGGAAACGGGAGTGGCTTTCATTTTCTCAAGCTGAATGTTCTGTATTTGATATGTCGATCAAGAACTCGAGAATCTTGACTGTCCTCTGTAATACAGTTTTATAATAACATGTGATAAGCTGGCAAGCTTTATTTTCTGGACTGCAAGTGCATCTTGCGTTTCCCATATTTATAGGTACTGCTTCTGTCTTTCTCTAGCCAAGAGTAACCTTAATACAAAATAAAGATTGGTGGGAATTTTAAACTTAGTCTGCAATAGACAAGTGACGGTAGCTTCAGAGAAAAATATGCAGTTAACAAAAGGTTTCATGCTTTAACTTCTCGAAAAATACGAAATTCCCACATTTAAAAAGAAATTTGGTTTTGGACTAGGCAACTATTTGCTTCGTTTGCTAGACTCTCAATATTTCGCCTTCGAGGACCTACAAAATAATATTAATACGCAGACCATAAAGCGCTAAAAAAGGCGGCCAGTATATACTTTATACAAGGTGGTTTGAAGATCTCTGGTCCTACACCAATCAACAACCTCGATCTAATCTAATCTAATCTCCGCCCAACCCCACATCCTCAAAAAAAGTTCCATACACCTACCGCATCACCTCCATCACCTCCCCATCACCTCCCCTCCCCCTCCTCCCATCACCTCCTCACACCCACCACCACAAACCTCCCACCATCCTCCAAAATGAAACTCCTAACCCTCAACTTCCTAACCTGCGCCGTAAAAGCCTGCAAATCCAGCAGCTTATCCTTCCCCCTCCACCCAAAAGACTGCGAGTTAGTAACCGACACCATCGCGCTGAACGAATTACTCATCACCAATGTACTGCCGCGGCTGGATTGGAGTGCGTTGTCGACTATCGCTACAGAAGTAATCTCCCCTTTCCTTTTCTCACACCCATCCCCATCTCCCTCCAACCCGATCCGAACCCCATCTACAGCATGCTAACTGCGTTACGCTGTAGTTAGGATTCCCCGCTCTGCCGCCCACACCACCGACGACCGAGGAATTAAGCACAAACCCCACGATGTTAAAAGAATTACATAATCTGTTATTCGAGACGCAGATCAGCGAGGGGAGTCTGGTATGTGGGAACTGCGGACACGAGTACAAGATCAAAGAAGGGATTGCGAATTTCTTGTTGCCGAATCATTTGGTTTAGGATGGCACGGGTGCAGATTATAAGGAAAGGGGGAGAAAGGTGGGGAAGGTGGATGGGTCGAGGTGCGAGGAAAGACGGGGGGAGAAGGAGGTGGTCGAGTTGAAGGAAGAGTGGTGAGGTGGATGGGATGGGGTATTGGTTTCGCAGGAATGAGAGAGGGAAAGGCGATGGGGAAGGAATATTTGGAGGAAGGCATGAAGGGTGGATATATTGGTTGATGATACCCGGATGATCTATGCTCTGGCGTTACGGAAAGATAAAAGGGGCCGGAAAATAAAGTTGAGTTTGGGTGTCAAGCTACCTGGACACTGGCAGGATCTTGTGTGTTGAGCATCAAATTTTCTTCTGGTTAATGAGTAGTCTAAGATGTTGCGGATGTACTGGGAAGAATGTCTACGGAATTTTTCACATTATAAATCTAGATCGACAAAAGGATCACATGTTCACAGCGATTAGTCAAAAAATTTATCAAGTTTCCACATCAGAAAGATCTATTCTTTCATCTCCATATCTCAGGGACTACCTAAAGTCCTCCCATCACATCAACCCCAGCTATCTTTTTACATCCACCGACTAGCAAGCCATATAACGCATTAACGACCATCTCACTTCCTTTCTATTCATACAATCAGTAATGCCCCTTCCTCTCCAACCCCCCCATTTATAATCACCCAAGCCGCTGATGAAGCAGTGCCGAAAGCTGCCCCCTACCCATGATCAAACCGACGCAAGAGACATCAAGTCCAGCTCTCGAAATCGGGCATGATCAAAAAACAAACACATTTAACGCCGCAAAAAGGGGTCTCGGTTGAAAGAGTACTTTTTTTGCCCCCAACCCACCCGCCGTTTGAATGCATCGCAGAGAAAAAATATCAAATAACCGGGTGGGATTTCCCATGCCGCACAACTCCGGAATGTAAATCGAAATAAATTCGTCGTCGATAAAAGCCGTCTTTCAAAAGAAGTTGGGTTACATGTCGTTGATAGACCAAGGAAATATTAATTAAGGAAACCTTTACAGGCCACTGTTCCACAGAGGCAAGGAATACGATCGGTAGCCCCGATCTCACGCTCAAATTTGTAGTCGTAGGTGAGTTCCTCATCTGTGATATATTAGTGTGATATCTTTGAACGCGGTGAAAAACTTACTCATAGCGATGTCACGTAACGCGTAAATGACAATTCGCTTGCTTTTCTCCACGGTGATGATTTTGGCCGTGCAGTTCGGCATACAACTGTGATTGATGAATCTTGCGATTCCGCCCTTCTTGGTTGCATCTACAACAGTATTCTCATCGATTCGGAAAAGGTAACTGCTGCCAATGCCACTTCGTAGATAATTGTTTTCACGAAGGTCCGCAACTTGTTGTCGGATCTTTTCTCCCACATATTCAATAATCATATCGTTGATTGCAATGTTCTCCATAGCATACAAGCCCCAATTGTGAATTGCCGAACGAGCGAATTTGACGGGCTTCTTACGTTTCTGAAGCTGGTTGAAACGCAGGGCATCAGATTCGCCCCCAAGAGCCTTCTTCTGATCTTCAAGGCCTGCCACAAAACGTCGGTTATTGACACGACTCGCTCGTGAATTCCCTTTCGCTTGCAATTTCTCTGCAGCCATTTTGGCAGCTTCGGCAGCTTCAGCAACGATATCTTTGCCTGCCCTGGAAGCCTGGGCTTCGCGCTCTTCGCGGGCTTTCTGGACTTTGATTCGATGTGGGAGGTATTTGGATTTGGTGTCGTTCAGGATCTTTGTGTATCCTTCAGTACGAGCACAACCTGTCTTGTTGCGCACGTAGTAACCTTCGACAGCAGTGTCGGTCGTCACGGGCCCGCACACCCCACCACGATTGAGAGATTTGATTTGATCTTGCTGCCACGACCATGTTTGCACATTGACAACTGGTCGAGGCGATTGGGACTTTGATAACCTCGAGGCTTTGGACCGAAATAGTTCCAATGCAATAGGAGTATCTTCGTCATCTCGTAGGATAGTGCGGAGCCCATCCAAATCAATAATGGTTCGGAAATCGTCGACAACCGTAGCAGTTGGGTGATGCAAAGACTTGCCCCAGTCGACAGAAGTCTCCACGGGAGCCTTTTCAATAACGTCCTCGTCATCATCGAGCTCAATCTCATGTACATCGCTAGATGGCTGAAGAAGCTCCTCCATGTAGACGCCTTCTTGTTGTTTTTTGAGGGCCTCTCGCTCTTCAAATATTTGCTTCTTCGATTTCTTTTTCTTCACAGCCTTTGCTTTCTTCGTATGCTCCAGAGCATCGGCTTGAGATCTGAGCACGCCGTCTATGTCGGTCATGGCAATATCTTCATCAACAGTTGACGCAGATAACGGGAATTCGCTCTCGATTTTATCAGCATCGATACCGAATAGCTCCTCATCAGTCTTCTTTTGTCGCTTTAAGGCTGCTTCAACATGCAGGTCAAGTTTGCGTTTCTTTGAAGGAACAAGAGAATCTCCAACAACAAAAGCTGCATCGCTTGCAGAATCTTCATCCCTTGTGTCAATCGATCTGGAATCATCCTTTGATAGATCTCTGTCGACACTGGGACCAACTTCTTCGTTGTCAGACGATTCGTCATCTGAACTCATCCGGCTGCGAGATCTTGATTCAGGTTCTTCGGTAAAAATTGCACGAGAGCGGTCTTCTGGCTCTTCGTCGGAATCGTCTTCTTCGATCCATCGATGCGCAAGAGGTCTGACCACCGGCTTCCTACTTTCTGCACGTTTCCTGGCGAAAGGATCTTTGAAACCAACATTAAGGTTCTTGTTCTTTTTGTTCAACTTAATCCGACCAAGTGCATTAAGATTCATAACCTTCGATACACCACCTCCACGTTCCATGATACCACTTCGAGAATTAGGAGTTCCAATAGGACTTCCATCCGTATCGTCATCTGTGTCGATAAAAGCAGGCTTAAAGCCTTCCGGATCAGGAATATTGTACTTGCGACGCCTCGAAGTGTGGTTTGCTGGATCCATAAAGGTATGGAGAGTAGGATCGGCAAGTTCCTTGCGAATATACTGAAGCAATTGCTCTTTCATCTGCCGCCGTATAACCTCAACAGCCTCTTTAGAAGGATCGAAGTTCCTTGCGCGCTCTTTGATCTCTTCCTCTAGGTCGGCTGCGTCCTCAATCTTGCGATCGATTGCATCTTGCTTCTCGCGTAATTCGATCTCGCGTCGGGGTGGACTTCGACTACGTCTGCGAACTGGTTCATGAGCTCGCCCTGCGTTGGGTCGAGATCCGTTCGTGCCATATGGGTAGATCTTCATCATCAACTCATAGTTAAAAAACTGGGTTCCGTTGTTCATCCTATAGCATCGCTCGGCATCCGCCCTGCCATACGAGTTTGCCGGAAAGATAACATAGTACCCGTATCGATCGATTTGTACATCGAATTCCCCAAATTTTCGCAACTTCTTTCGCAGATGCGGTACGGTAGCTGCCAAGATCGGCACTGATTCTTTCGAAACAAAAAGGTACGGTTCGTGTTCAAGTTTCAGGGAAAGTGGCTCATCATTTTCCATCATCTGCTGGGCCCTAGGCTTCGTCGGTACGACCGCAGGAACAAACGCTCGAGGGACTCGATTGGCATACGCCGCAGGGCCTTTTGGAGCGGTCGGTGGTGGTCCTGAGGTTTTGGCGCCTTCAGCGGGTTTCGGCAAGGTTGGCGCAGGAGCAGCGACTGGTGCAGGTGGAGGCGGTGGTTTACTGTGTCTAACAAGAACATCTTCGAGCATGCGCCGGCTCTTTCTGCCATCCGGATCAAATCCTACCTTTACATTATTGCTACCAATGCGTGCGCCATGTGCCTTATTGACCGCAACTCTTGCAGCTTGTATAGCAGAGATGCTTACCACACCTTTCTCATATTTATCTTTGTAACGGAACGTGCCAAATCCCAGGCAGCTGCCATTCTCGGGATGAAGCTTGTTGCTGCTCTCCGCGATATCACCAAAAGCTGAAAAGTAGGCAGTGACATGTGAGAAATTGTGAAGAGGATCGAATCCCATGACAACCACTTGTGTTGGAGGACAAATTAAAGACGTCTTTGGGTCGTATTTGTAACGAGGTAGGATTTCTGGCGCTTGGAGAAATTGAGATCGTGCCAAGTGGAAATTGGTATTGATATATCCCAATCTGCCACCTTTGGCTAGTCGCGGATCTGGGGGAGCGTCATCTTCTTCCTGTAAAAGCTATTAGCTAGGCATTCACACAAAAAAGATGACGCTCCCCGCAGATTTTATACATACCAAGCCAAACTCCTTTTCTTTTCCATATTTTTTTATGCCTTTGATAGCAAAGGTATGCTGATCATATGTACGCTTGTAGCCTTGCACAGTTTTATTCGGGTCTCGAGCGAATGTTCTCGGTGTTGGGAGTTCATGCTCCGCCAGGGCAGAATGCGCTTGTGGGACGTCATGCGGGACAATCGATGTATCGGCAGTGAGCCCACTTAAGTGGTCACTGATCTTCTGTTGTTGCGGGCTTGTGATTCGATTTGGGGAAGAATCGATATTGGTCACAGGTGTGAGAGTGTTCATATTCTGCGAAGCCTCAGTCGTAGGCTTGTTCGAGTGTAGCGCGGCCGCGCTAAAAACAGATGATACTGTACTCGCGTGTGAACTTGCTGAGCCCACCCCATTGAGCAAATCTCCTTGCACACTGTCGTTGTCATCTGCTGTGAAGACAGACGTATCTGTGTTGGAGATTGTGGGAGTCTTGCTACCCCCCGCGGACGCAGGAATGGCCGTAGCATCATCCCCACGAAGTTGTGAATTCGCGGTCACAGCTTGCGTATTCGCAGTGCGGAGACTTGGCGAATCCAAATTGCGAGATTTGACCTTTTCTCTTTCTTTTGCCTTCTCGCGGGCGGCTTTGGTGGCAGCTGGGAAGAATGCGGAGAAGCCCACGGCCCCTTGAGGACGAGACATCGTAGCACAAAGAACGATCTACCTCTTCCTCCGCCAAACGACCATCGTCTCTGTGCGATAAGACTCAGGTAACGGCATGCAGTGATTGAAGCGGCGAAGGCCAAGTATATGCGCAGAGCGAAAGAAGGGAGGTGTTCCACGCGACGCCCTCGAGGGACAGATCTGATGTTAACGTGTACTTCGCGACGAGCGGTTTGGAGGTGAAGGACGGTAATAAATCTGGCACAAGGTCAACAAAAGTTGGCAGATGTAATGACGAGGATAAGAGAGACGGCGGTGTTGAGGAGCGATGGGGTGGTTCAGGTGTTGTCGGGACGGTCAGGTTTGCTGTGGTTGTCGGATGGAATGAAGTTCCAGCCAGAAATGGCCTAGGCTGCTTTCGGACGACCTAGTCCAGTCCCAGTTCAAAGGAGATGACGAAGTGCGCGAGAAACTCTACAACAACAATTCACCTTATTTTCATATAGTCATGAATCACATTAAAGCCGATATGCAAATTTTTATCATTTTTTAGCTGCAAATTATTTCTTAATCTCTCCTTTTTGAAAATTGTCAAGCTTGAGCGGTTATGAACTCAAGACTCCTGACTCGAAGTCCATGCTAGCAAGCACCATCCATCACGAACCTGTCACGCCTTCGAAATTTCCAAATTCAACGCGACAAAAATCTCCTGTTGGAATGAAATTCTGCTCAAATGCATCTTTAGTCTAGGATTCGACACAATCGCGCTTCTATTTATGTTTATTTACATTGCTCCTGCATTTCAAGCTATTTCTGTTGTAACCCCTTCCCCTTTATTATTCGGCACGTGCGACTTCTGCAATCAACCCTAATCACTGCTTTCAGGTGTCACCATTCTTTGTGGACGGTAAGAACGAGCACTTGATTTGATATAATGCATTCGTTCGGACTTCTTTCTCTGGCCATACATTGCCCGCCGTCAATGCATGAATCGAAGAAATCCGAATCCTAATTCATCTGCATACTATCAACAGTGTTATAGTGACAAGTGTTTAAGCGGATCAAATATATTTCTCAAGGAGGTAATCTTACATTGGATACTAGCATTGTGACTCCTTCGAGACAGCCCAGGTAAATCATGGATCCACTATCCACTCCAAATGTGTGCACAATCCCCCTCAAATCTTGTCAATGTATTTTTTGATCCAAAACAAACCAGTATGATCAACAATCCCATGACATTTGACAGGTTTTCTTGTTGTGTAACATATCGGCCTAGCGATCAAGTCAGACACAGAAACCCCTCCAGAAGCGCAATTATAAATACTGAAAGACATTCCAACCGAAGAAAACTGCCTTGACACATAAATGGTAAATGTGATGATGTAGTTACTTGTGGACGTGCTGTATAGATAAGCACTGTTCCCCAGGTAACCTTACTACTAAAATAGCTTTATGAAGTGTCAAGACTAACTAATCTAAGGTATGCACAAGATCATACTCCTAAATACCTAGCCACCAAAAAAAATACACTGACTTACGATGTGACATGACGTCTTCCACATAATGACAAAATCGATCTTCTTCCCGTTTTACCAAGGTTAGATCACAAATGACATTTTAAAACTCAATAACTGGTGACAACCTACACATATACCCGTGTCTCTACTTCATGATGATTATCCAGCGGATACTTCACCGTGGAATGCTAGGAGCATCTGTCTAGTGATTAACGCGTTGCCTGTTAAAATATATGGCCAGAGACAGGCTGAACCATCAGTATGTGACAATATCTGTACTGAGAGTATCGCGTGTTATTCTAGTATTCTCCTCCACAGACTACAATCTCTAGATAGGAAATCAAAATCAGGAGAAATCAATATAGTCAACAGCCCAGGGATTTAAGTTAAAATATAAAAGCGGTTCTTTCATGTTTCACAGATTCATTATAAACCACAACCTAGCATACGCGCAATCACTAAATTGCGGTTGGTGCTTTTTCCATTGGTATCAACGACAGACGAATGAAACATTTCCTAATTGTGATATATATGCGTTTGTGAATCGTTATTCATGCTCTGTAAGGGCAGCATCTTTCCATAGAACGGACTCCACGCAAATCGGGGAAGGGTATCAACCATCGCATTCATGTTCGACATCAAATAGTCGGGGAATCTATAGTACATACATACAAGTTCCTCAACTTGGCCCAAGTGTTCCACGCTCCCGGTAATTAACTCCACGAATACAACGCTTTTCAATTATCCTAGCGTTAATCATCCATGGGCTTGTCAACAAGAGTAACGCCAAACTTCTCCCCGACTCCATCGTCATATCCACTCATACTGCCAACACTGTCGCGTTTCGATTGGTCGTGGTTTTGCCCCATGCGTAAGGCTACTGGCTTTCGACCACCAAATCGTCCACCCACAGCTGCAGGCGCTCTGCCTAAGCTATTCCGTTTCTCGACAGAATTCTTCTCGGCGCTGATGGCTTCATTCATCATACCGTCGTCCATTCCTGGCATGTACGTTGCACTGGTGGTCGTGGTATCTGATGAGCCGTTGGTGATACTCTGGAGAGGCGCCGATGAGGAAACAGGGGCTGCAGTTGCATCAGTAGAGGCAACGATGGTATCTCCGGGAACCTCAAGACTGTGTCTGGCGACGGTCTGCTTTTCTCTTGGATTGGTAGGTGATGTCTGAACCGGGAATCTTGTCTCCGGGCCACCAGAGCTTCTGTCTCGACGATGGCCACGAGGTGATGGTGCAGGAGAAGGTGCTCGGCTGCGCGAACCACCACTGTGACCACTGGCGGCAATTACAGCACGTTGACGCGCCTCGAAATTGGCTTTACGATTGCTCTCATCTGTGCTAATTGCTCTTGGCCTAGTGTCAACACTAATACTATGCGTCAAGGATGAGGCACGCTTCAATTCGCTGAAGATGGCGGTTTTATGTGCGAAGAGGTCCCTAATTAGGCGATAAGAGTATTTCTCCTCCATAGTCATGGAGGTCTCCGTCCTTGGCCGCAGAATGCAGGGTGCTAATGCGGTAGCTAGTGCAGCGATATAAGCTTCATCTGCAGACGTCAATTCGATAAGTCTGGTGAAGTGGGTCATTAATGCGTCTAGAGTCGCGATATTAGCTAGACGTAATTGGCTAAGCGTATTTTGCAATACAGAAATGCGGGTTTCATCCGATGATTCAGATGCTGGGGTGGAATATATGGTCTTCATGATTTCATAGACGTGTGACGAGACAAGGGAATCTGAGTAACGTTAGCTGAAGCTCACAGTCCACAGAAAGACGACGCACCTGGAAGTTCTAACAAGTACAATTTAAGTACGCTGGCAATTATGGGAATTTCAAATGGCTCCAAAGTTTCAACGCTAAATTGCTTGCCGGTATTCAAGGCCTCTCGGACCCGATGAGTTTGTGAAAGTGGTACTTCGACGAGCCAGACGCTTCGGCGAGCCTCATCGCCTTCAAGATCTGGGTAGCGGTTGTCCAAAAATGTCAAGATAGTGGTAATGATTGTAGGAACGCGCTTCCTGTCTGTTCGTGCACGCGCCTCAAGATCCACACCGAAGGTTTGTTCGTCGGCAGAGTTATAATAATTCTCGTAAACAGTAACTTTTGGGGCGAAACCACCCGTTCGGTAATTCTCAAGGAGATATCGAAGATCTCCAAGCGGCTGGACAGTTTCCTGATAGAGCATCATTTTGTCCACGGTAGATTGCAAACTTGGAATGACGTTGCTAATAGTACCGGAAAAGTCCAAGATGATCGTTTTCATGGCCTTTAATCTGTCCAGCTCGCAGCGCTCTAGATATCTCAGATGCTCAATAATAGCTTCTTCCATCTGACATCGGTATAGGTCAAGCTTTCGGACACCGGCTTTATATCTTTGGTCTGCCTCAGCGGCTTCTCTGCGAAGACGGTCGCCTGGTGTTTCATTGGGATAGGCACTGTTCAAAGGATTCCAACCAGCTAGGTACTCGGTAACAGTTCCGACTACTGGAGATTCCAGTGTATCACTGTTGGCGAGCGAGAATGTTCGACCAAGAGGCTGCTTCTTCTCCGGAACACCCGCCCACTGGAAAGCTTTTGGCTTCCATTGGTAAGACATCTTTGAACTATTGGCAAACTCATTTCCTACATTGCCAATCAGTCTTAAGAATCCATGACCAATAAGGTCCTGTCCAATCCTCTCAGCATGGCTGACGCTAGTCGCGCCCATGTGCTTCTGGAGGTAGTCCACGATATCCGCTCCTGGTGTGGTGTTCGTGTATGTGCCCAGAATTGCAACCTTGGTCTCGCCGAGCCTCACAGTCTGCAGGATGTGCGTCAGAATTTTGCGCACCTGCTCTGGCTGGTAGAATTCATCGGCAATCTCGAGTGGCTCATCTTCCTCTTCCTCCTTGTCCTGAACTTTGATCTCGGGTATTTTTGGTTTCGGACTCATTTCTGGATCTTGGAAGGCCAGCTTGTTCTCCTCCTCAATATCTTCGACTAGCCGGCATTTGTTGAAGTACTGACTCCTCAGCTTCTTGACAATCTCGGCCTGCCTATCGTGCGTCTTGATATGTGACTGCAGCTCGTCTTGGGAATTCTGTAGTCGGGACTCGTGTGCGTCGCACCACCTCGTGAAAGGCGCAACGACAAGATCTCTAATGCTCTGGGCAATCTTTCGGTGGTTCTTAGCGGCCTCTTCCATTTCAGTGCGGACACCATCGTAGGCCTAACATCCAGTCAGCTCAACTACTTGCCCATCCTCATGACTCTATGTCTAACCTTCCGCACACTGGCTCCATCATCGCGGGAGAATCCGCCAGCTATCCTATCTGTGGCCGGTCCTATTTCACCCAGTTTCATCCCATAAACATCCTCGGCTTCAGCTCGCATCCGCGCAATGGTAAGAATCTGCTGGTTCTCTGCCACGCCCTGCTGAAGTTTACCAAACAAAACACCAAGGCCTATTCCAAGCATTAGATCTCAGCACGCCAGGAGGTTTACAATTACTTACCTCCAGCATAGTCGCCGGATGACCAGAACGAATCTGCGAAGCCTGGCATGACTGGCGGTCTGTTGTCGTACTACAAAGGAAGCTTTGGCTACAGAACGTGCATGTGCGAGCGCTGAGAACGGGTGTCGTGGTATATGGCAGGCCCTTTGCTATTGATTGTTGCGTTAAGCAATCGCTGGATCGAATAACGGTTTGAGTGGAATCTTGCGTGTGCACAGTGCTCCTTTTCCTTCTTCCGTTGGGATCCTGGTCGCTTCGTCGGCCGCCTCAGTGTTACACAGTAATTGTGGAATAGTAGAGACTGAGAGTGAAGCTATTGATATGAGGGATTATTGGTGTGATATTGAAGTGAGAGTAGATGAGGGAGAATTCTGGGGACCTGTGAGTGTGTTGTGAGTCAAGTGAAGGAGCGACGATGAGGTCAAATTCAAAGATGCAGTGTTGTCCGATCCGTCCAGCCAACTCGTATATCCTGGATTCTGCTTCGCACAGTGACGCGCCAAACACAGCTGTGGGCCCACTAAAAATGACAGAAGCGGAATAGATCCATCTACTTCTAATTACATGCTGACAGGTCACGTGACCGTCAATGTCCACCTTCCTCGCTCCTTCCAATCCCAACTGGGGAGACAGACCCAGACGACATCAACGCATGTTGTTGTTTTTTTCAATAATTATGAACCCGTTTACAGAAAACCGACCTTCACCGGCAGATTTGCTTTGTATACATAGCTCTGAACAGTCGCCAACTCAATGTTCAGAGAAGTCAAATATAGCTATAGAAAACGCGCTTAGAAATCGGTCTATTCATCATCACAATTATTCAAAAAGCCGACTCATCAACATGATTGCATTAGCGTTCTGCTCCGCGATCATCTTTATCACTCTTCATATAATACCAGCAAGCACACTCAACTGGCAAGCCAGCAATTCTCCACAATCTATCGAGCAACGAGTGAACCGGATTCTAAGTCACACCCCACTTATTGGTATATACATGTTCATCTTAGCGGTTTCCATCTGACAAACTAGAATAAGATCATGCGTCTCTAATGCAATCATAGATGGACACAATGACCTTGCAATTCTCATCCGGTTTCTCTACAATAATCAGATATATGACCCAAAGTTCAAACAGCCGTTTGAGGAGGGCGGAATGCCTATGCATGTTGACTTACCAAGATTGAAACAGGGAATGAACGGTGGTGCCTTTTGGAGTGCCTTTGTGCCATGTCCGTCCAACGGGTCTGACTTTTCCAACGAAAACTATGCAAAATGTGAGTGGTTCCCTCTTCCCAGAAATGCCTAGTGCCTGGTCATTCAGCATGGGACTCAAACTCACCTTTTGTTTAGCTGTCGAATTCACACTCACTCAAATCGATCTCCTGAAGCGTTTGCAATCAGCTTATCCTGTCTTCTCTTTACCACCAAATAGCACGACTGCTTTGGAGGCTTTTAGAGCCGGGCAGCTGATTTCACCTCTTGCCATTGAAGGACTTCATCAAATCGGAAATTCGATCTCAAACCTCCGCCTGTTCCATACTTTAGGCGTGAGGTACGCTACTCTCACTCACAACTGCCACAATATCTACGCCGATGCCGCCTTGCTTGAGCAAGATCATGGCGTAGTTGTTGCGGAGCCAAAGTGGGGAGGCGTCTCTCCTGCAGGACGAGACCTCATTCACGAAATGAACCGCCTTGGAATGATCGTTGATCTCGCCCATGTCAGTCAAGATACTATGCGCGACGTCCTCGGTGGGTCGGATCATTGGGAAGGAAGTGCTGCACCACCAATCTACAGTCACTCTTCTGCCTACGCTTTATGCCCACATCCACGAAATGTTCCAGATGACATTCTGCATTTAGTGAAGAAGAAAAATAGCGTTGTCATGGTCAACTTCAGCCCAGACTTTGTATCTTGTGTTGCAAATTCGTCTGACCCATCTGGGATGCCAATTTTCGACCCATCCAACTCAACACTTGCCCATGTCGTTCGACACATCGTGCATATAGGGGAGTTGATCGGATATGACCACGTTGGCCTTGGAAGCGATTTTGATGGAATTCCAACCACGCCTACCGGCCTCGACGACGTTAGTAAATTTCCAGACCTTGTCGCAGAGATGCTCTCCCAGGGTGTCAGTGACAAAGATGCGGCTAAGGTAGTTGGTGGAAACATTTTACGGGTATGGGGGGATGTAGACGAGGTTGCTCATAAGATGCAGGCTGCTGGTGAAAAGCCTCTTGAGGATGAACTACCTAGTCTGAGATGGCTATGAAGGGCACAAGAATCGTCCTTGTGTATAGTTCGAACAATTGTGGACCATTAGTATGACCATGGATGCGAACTGGGCTGGGATTTCTCTCATTCCGCCTTTGCTATTTCCTCGGTGATGTCCTTCTTAATACATCTATCCTCAACAACGCTGCCAACCAGGGGCTGTATACTTATACCACTTGCTTGTTATTTCCAAACCAACCCTGGACTGAAATTTTCGTCATCCAGTTGTGAGTTCTATATCCACAAGTGTACAACTGTGGAGGGGTAGCTTGTAGATTTACTACAAGATAAAACCATCCGACCGATATCTATTTTCACCTCCCAAATCTATCTTGACAGATATACCATGTTTATCTTCGATTCACCTTTGGAAAAAAGCAGACCTGTTGACAGCTGTCCTTTCGAGGTTTATTTCGATCTTTCACCAAGAGTGTTATTCAGAGACTACATTGTGGGGCGACGAGACATTATTCCCATCTCACGCTCCACTTCCAACGCTTCAACTTCAATATAGGTGCCTTTTCATGTGGTTTTGGTGAACCCATAATCTCCTCGCTTCCAGAATCTGAAACCGAACTATTCCGGATATAAAAGCTTCTCTTCCACCCCCTCTCTTCTTTCTTTCAAACCACAGCACTTGCAATCCATCACCCACCCACATTGCTCTTATTCCCTACAATTTCAACTCTGGCTACATTTATAATCCTAATAAAGACATAATGGCTGTTCTAGCCTTTCTCGTCTGCCTTGTTGGCATTTTCCAACTAGTATGTTTCCCTTTCGTCAAGATACTTCGAGAGCTAATCACTATCACCACTAGGCAACTTGCGCGCCCAAAGACGCTCCACTCCCATATCCTGTTTCCGATCTAGTGTTCTCGGGTGAGCTAGGTGGCCACCAAGTCGCTTTCAATGGCACTATCCAAGTGAGTCTTCACTTTCACAAGATCGAATCGATAGTTTTCATTTTCTGTTTTTTCGACATCCCATTACATCAGATGTTTTCTTGTCATCCATGTTCTAGAAAGAAGCATCGAACATTGTTACACTTGGCCCTGTCTTTAGAGATCTGGATCCCACAATCTATTCACTAACATTCCGCCAGCAAGTCTACGCCAAAACCCTCGCCGCTCACCCCGATTTCAACGTCCACGCTCAAATCACCGCAAACATCGCTTCTGCTGCCAAAGTAACCAAGAGAAACAAGGTCAGTTTATCCCAAAGCTTCCGTGAAGTACATCACACTAACTTCCCAATTCAGAGCAACCATTTCTGCAGCCAAGACATCGGAAACCCATGGCGTCCTGCCAAAGTTGACAAAATTGTTGACGGAATCCATTACTTGCGTAGGGTCCCTCCTAAACAACGGCTTCCACTTCTAACACGCACACACAGAAAACAAAGCTCGCTGTGGAGTAAACCCTCGATCGTGCGCCAGAATTTCCTGCTCCTGGGACTCCGCCATTTTCCTCTGTAACGATGTAAGTCCTCTGAATTACTAACCTCAAAAGCTTCTACTGACTAACATCGTATAGCGTAACGATTTCATACAGCCTTCATGTGCTTACTTGGCGTCGTACGCGTCTGATATCATCAACTTCTGTCACCAGGATGTTAACGGCATTGGAATTGCGGTTGCGGGACAGGAGTTTGACACGGAAAATTATAATGTTCTTGTGAGATATAGTAACTGCTAGAGAGCAGTGACCAAGATTGAGTTCCTTTGTGGGCCTCTGATTCTCTGGTAGTACACTTCTGGAAAGCTGAGCGGTGGGCTGGGGTCGGTGGAAGGTGACTTGGTTTAGATTTAATCTGATTTAGACAAGGCATCAAAAATGGTAATCAAATCAAACATTCAATAGAGAACTAATTGATGATTGATTTCAAGACGTACAACGAAGACTGATGCCGAATATCCAACAATCCAACAACATTTGTCATTCTCCAAACCACATACAATGGACAGCGAACGAAAAGAATGCCTTAAGACTCAGACTGCCAGAATATGGCTTGCTTTCAATAATACAACTCCTGTAATTTGACAGGAGTGATAGAGATGTACGGCCGACTTCTCCTGTTGCCCTCAAGAACCAATCGGTAAAGGCTCTAAGGCCTCGCGTTGACAGTTGGTGGAACGTACTTATCGGGAAACTGAGTGACGTTCTGAAACGCGACTGCGGAAGTGATCCGATGTAACTGTAACTCACAGGCTTAATTCTAGATGTTGGTGGCTTTCTTGACTAGCGAATAAGAACACTGTTGTAGACGCTTAGATTGGTAGGAGCCTCCCCTTGTATTGTTAAGGATTATTGACGGGAAGAGGACCGATAATGGCTACTCATCTCAGACAAACCTCCCCTATCTTTTGTATCTTTCCCCAAAAGAAGGTTTTCAATCGAAAATTCCTGAAGCATAGTGGGAAGATGTCATCAACCACAACACAAACCGATCATGAAATTGGGAAACAGCTCCAATACCAAGATCAGTCAGAGCTCCTTGACGCAATCGACGAGTTGAGTCGAAGAGGTCTTCGAAACTATGTGTCCCTGCCACAAATCATCGTTTGCGGTGATCAGTCGTCGGGCAAAAGCTCAGTCCTCGAAGCCATTTCTCATGCTCGATTCCCCACCAACGGTACCTTATGCACAACATTTGCTACAGAGTTAGTAGTACGCAGATCTCCAAGCAATGGAGCTTTAGTTTGTATCATCCCAGGGGCGTCGCGTATCAACAACCAAGAAGCCATAACCAAACTCCAGAACTTTTCTGGCAGCAGTGTCAAGAACGAGCCCGGGGATTTAACTTTCTTAATAGAGGAAGCAACGCAAGCCATGAAAGATGCTTCCAAGGCGACGGGAAACCCTTTTTTCGATGATACCTTGCGCATACAGCTTTGCAAACCTGACTGGCCGCCAATTACAATTGTCGATCTGCCAGGGTTAATTCACGCCGAGAACCAAGACCAGACTCAGGACGACGTGAAACTCGTGCGAGACCTTGTTAATCGGTATATGGAAAATCCACGAAGCATCATCCTCGCCATTGTGTCTGCTGAGAATGACGCTGCACTTCAAATCGTTCTCCGCTTGCGAAAGTCGCCGATCCTGATAGAAAAAGAACCATGGGTATAATTACGAAGCCAGATACGTTGGAACACAAGGGACCCGAGAGCATGAATAGTTTCTTGAAACTAGCACGTAACGAGTCGGAAAGTCACCAGTTCAAGCTCGGATGGCATGTGCTCAAAAATAGAGATCCTCGCAGTCTCGCTCTCTCGACCGTGGAAAGGGACGCAGCTGAGATGTCTTTCTTTTCCAAGCCTCCATGGAGCAGCTTCGACGATCAAAGCTGTCTGGGAATTGATAAATTACGTTTACGCCTTAGTCGGGTACTTCACGAACGTATTGCTTCAAGTTTACCAGACATTATTGAAGAAATCCGTACTGAGACCGCTAAGTCGGAGGCAGAGCTACAAAAATTAGGAACAGACAGGTCTTCTAGAAAATCGAAAGAGACGTACCTTGTTGGAGTTGCACAGCATTTTCAGATGCTTGCCCAATCGGCGGTCGACGGTACATGGAGTGATCATTTTGATCCATTCTTTCAGAATCCTTACGGGGAAGACGGATATCGTAAGCGATTGAGGGCGGTGGTTCAAAACCTCAACGATCAATTCAGTGACCTTATGTATTCGCGGGGACGTCGATGGATTTTGGCTGCGGAAGGTGAAGTTACAGGAAGACCATTTGCTATGAACTCTTCTGTCAACACTTCCCCTAACAAGACCAACCAAACGCCGTTTAATGTTTATCCCGGCATTGATCAATTTGCGGCTAGTGAGAAAATCACGAGAGAAGAGTTCATGCTCAAAATCGAGCACCTGTCAAGTGCCACAAGAGGTCGTGAACTCAGTGGCGCTTTCAACCATAACACGATTGGCGAGCTCTTTCGAGAGCAGTCGCAAAGATGGACAAAACTTGCAGAACATCATGTCGAGACCGTGTGGAATGCTGTCAAATTCTTTCTTGAGGCAGCTTTTGAAGCTTTGGCTGATCCCAGAACTCTCAACGCGATAATGATTGACATTGTCGACCCGATGATGGCCGATAAAAGGATCCAGGCCAGGAAAAAGCTAGAGGAGATACTGGTGCCCCACACCAAACTTCATCCTATTTCATACAACAGCAAGTTACTCAAAAGTGTGCATGACGCAAAGTTTAAACGGGAGCTCGAAAGAATCCAACAGGAAGCCTCTTTGCTCATCCAAGCTTCGAAAAGTAGAAATCTTTCCGAAGAAGACTTAGAGAGTATAGTCCAAGACTCCGCGAATTATACGCAAGATGATTTGGGCGATAAGTTTGGCTCTTCTGATATTTTGGATTACACGAATGCGTATTACGAGGTACGTATATTTCACTCTTCTTCTACTCATTTTCCCGACTGAAAAACGCAGATAAGCCTAAACACATTTGTCGATAACGTGGCAACTCTAGTTATTGAGAGCTGTTTGATAAGTAACCTCAGTGACGTGTTTCCCGCTGCCAAAATACCATTGATGGATGACGAATTATTGGATCGTCTAGCATCTGACTCGGATGAAATCATTACCCAGCGTAGAAAGCTGGAGGCGAAGCTTACCTGTTTTCGAGATTCTCTGAAGATATGTCAGAAGAATTTGATACATATACCTCGCGGTAAGTGACACACACTTGTAGATCCTTTTGCCGATTTTTGTTGAATGCGACCCTTCTCTACATTGACTAGAACTTCCAAATATTTGTTGCTTTATATCGATTTCATTGCCGCTAATGATAATTTACAACACAGACCTAAGGCGCTCAGGAGGAACACAAAACAAACCTAAAACGCCCAACCCAGCAAGTGAAAGCAAACCGACCTCAAACAGCGTCCCGGTAATCAATTCTCCAAACACAACATTGGGATCAACCGGAGCGAAAAAAAGAACTCATCCTCCAAAGTCCGTCCCAGATAAGTTCCCCGGCTTCAACACCGTAACACCACCACCTCCTTTCTCCTTTGCGTCGCCCAACAAAGAATCCGATCATCCCAAAAATGATACCTGGGCAGGTAGTGGCCTATTTTCCAACCTACCGCAAACTTCGAAATCGCCGGGAGGAAAAGAAAATGGTCAAAATCCAACCCCCGGTACTCTCTTTCGCGGTATAAATTTAGCCAGCAGCCCCTCACCTCAAAAACCAGCCGGATTCGGCGGTTTTGGGGCCTTTGCGTCATCTGGTAGTGATGCAAATGGGACGTCAAAGAGCTCTGTAGATTGGTCGAAAGTGGGATCAGCGAAGGTTGGAAAGCCGTTTAGTTTTAACGACTTGCCTAAGACGACAGATAGCTAGGCTCCCACCCTAAGCCAGCTGGAATTCCAGTTCGTACGTAGGGGACTGCATTTTTACACCTATGTGTGGGCTTGACATTGAGCAATTTTTATAACTAACGAACAGCTTGGATTTCTGTGACGGAGGATGAAGAAATCTGCATATTTGCTAGAGATTTGCAGATTGCTTGACTTGTGGCGGTTCTGGCTGATTTTCTCATTAAGACCAGGCTGGCTGATTACGGTGCTAGTCGTAGGCGTGGCTGGAAACTCAAAAAAGCCTTTACTATGGGAGAGATCAAAGCTCTTTCGGTACTTGAAATTTATCTGTTAACGTTATATCGTGAGCACAGAGAACGAAACTGGAAGTGTTCATGGAAACTAGAGTCCAGATCTTCCACAGTGCCCGGTCACTTATACCTATCTCCTCGTTCCGTTATCTTCTGGTGATGATATGTTGTCAAGAGGGTTTCGATCCTTCATCACCCCTTTCTCGCTTATATGTAGGTCGCCTTTGTTACATTTAAGTTCCATGCGCGTGTCGTTAACAGGTGGTTTTAGTATAATTGGTTTCCTTTAATACACTGTTATAGGACAGAGACGAATTGTGATTTATATGATGATACGCCAATTGAATTAAAGCGCAATGGTCTTTTCGTTATTATACAATATTATTTTCTCATTCTGCCATTTGTTCGGCTCATTAAAATGAGAGGGGATTTTTCTTTTTGTTCTGGTGCTTTGTGAGATTACATCGATGCAAGCAGTCCAATCTACATTTTTGTATATCAGGCTCGGTAATTCGAAGGCATATTTCTCAAAACACCGCGACCAGTCAGATTTATGAAATCCATCGATCATCGATCCAACCACTACATTTGTATAAATTTCCACCTAACTTTACTTAAAACCAAAAGGTACACCCTCTGCAGCGCCCGCCCCACCCGTAGAAGCATTTTGCGTATTGCCCTGGACATTCATTGAAGAAGTAGCATCCATCTCCAACGGTCCCTGCGGCGGCATAGGAGAAGGAGGATGATAAGCTTGATACGACTGGCGATCTGGATTTGGCGCAACCCAACTATTCGGATTTGGTGGTACAGCTTGATTCATTCCGGTTTGATTTGGCGAGACCCATCCGTTTTGATTCGGCGACATAGGTGGTCCAACCCATGAGTTATGGTTTGATGTCGGCGACATCGGTTGGCCCCAGGAGATGTTAGTTGGTGTCGGTGAGTTAGCAGGTGGTACTGATGAGTAGGACACGGTTGAGACTGTGGCGGGCGATTTTACTCGTTGCGGGAGGTTGCTGGGATCGTTGGAGAAAGATTGGGAGGGAGGAATGTAGGGCAGTTGGGGTTCGGAGTGGTGAGGAGGTCGGTATTGGGGTGGGACTTCGGAATGGTGGGAAGCTGGGTTTTGAAACTGGGAGGAGTTAGTAGATGTTCTATAGTTTATTTTGAAGGCTGAAAGTCATTTTTCAATGACAAGAACTGTTGCTACTTTTTAAGTAAAGACTGATAAGAGAGACCAAATAAAAACGGTACATACCAAACTCATTGGTTCTTGAGACAATCGATGTTTTTGAGGTGTTGCCTCGAAACTATTTTTCTTCTTTCTTCGAATCAATAACCAGGCCACAGCCGCAGCGAGAATAAGACCAAATGCTACACTGCCAACTGATGCTCCGATGATGGTTTTCTTGCTTGTCCCGGACCTTGCAGGTGTGGCTTCGGTGGTGTTTGAGGCGGATGAAGATGTTGAACTTGATGCACTGCTAGTTGATGTTGTCGCAGCAGCTGACGACGACGAGCTCGAGGTACCAGACGAAGTTGAGTATGTTTCGGTCACGGAAGCGCTGATTTCTGTGACACTTGCAGTTGATGTCCGTGTTCGAGTAGACGTTTTCTTATCGTTCTTCATTTCTGCCGTTCCAATGAAGTTCTGCTGAACTGTGGGCGCGTCATCCTTTTGTCCGCTATAGGTTAAAGAAACCAGCGCTCCAGTGAATCCATAATCAGCACAGCCCTGAAAATTGTCAGCTCAGGTATTTCCTTCTTCTACGAAGATCAGATAGGTCGTGAGGAGGTTTACTATTTGTGAATAGAAATCAGGATAAAAGAAACCAACGCAAGTCGAAGTGCCAGGACTACTCTGATTAGTCTAATTGATCTCCAAATTGGAAACTTGACTCACCATGTATACAATAACTCGTCACTACTTTTTCGCGTATTCGTGTGCACAGCATCCACACATCCTGTAACGAAAAAGCAATCTCCAATGTCAGAAGTATGGCAACACCCAACGACGTTCCAATCCGTATGCCACGCGCAACTCGAAGATGGTGGGCACGTCATCGGTATATCTTCATTTTATTAATACACACTCCTCAAGACGTCAGGAATCTACTTACTAGACTCGCCATCTTGATACCCGCAAATATAGTTCCCCGGCAGTTCTCGCTCCTGCATAAAAGGCGCCATAGTAGGAACAGGACTGACACCCGTCGCCACCAGCGTGTAAGCAGTCGTCGAGGCAGCGCCATTCCATTGCCAGGCTCTACATAACGAGATCGAAGCCAAGAGCGCGATTACGATCCGCATATTGACGTTGAGGCGCAGACAAAATAAAGAAAGTAAATGTGAAAGTCTGCAAAGATAATGAGAGGAAGAAACGCAGAAATTGGAAGCCTCTACAAAGACGGATGTGCAGTGGCACCGGCGCCCGCGATCTATGGCAGACTTTGCCGCCTGCGAACTGTGGTGTAAACAACCGTGAAGCAAAGGTCTGCGAAGTAAAAGCAGGAAATGGATGTCGAGCAGTGACACCGACCCCCCCGATCAATGACAACCTGAAGCTTGCCGCCTGCGAAAGTGATGAAAGACGGACACTTGGTTGAGGATGGCGAAATTTTCTTTTGACGGGACGTTGCATGGACCCACGATAGTCAAGAAAACTGGTCGCACAGCAACGGTCAAGGTTGGTGAATTTGTGAATTAGAGATTGTGGATATGGGGTGTGGGCGGTGGAAGTGATTTTGAGCAGGGTATCAAATATTTTGTCTGTTTGTTTCCGTAAGTGAGGGTAGAGTAGACTTTATTTCGAGAGATGATTAGATGAGAGGACGCTATATTTTGAGAAGTTCCAGATTCTGAGATGTTTAAAATACTGACACCTACATTGTCCATCACAAAGAAGTGTGTTAGGGCGTATAGTCTTCAGAATTTGGAATCCAGATCGTACCTGAATCCTGTTTTACATGTTGGATGCACATGTAGTTACTCGATGGAAGCAAACAAAAGGAGTTTCCAGCAGTCCTAGGCAGAAAATTGCGTCTACCAAATATTAGCTTATGCTGTGACCAAGAAAGTAATGAAATGTGATACCAAGAATGACCTAAGACTCAATTAAAGCTGTTTACTGTGCAGCTTTGACGGCCAAATCCAAAAACGAGTTAATTTTATATTCAAGATAAAAGTTGAACGACCTTGGATGCAGATGGATAGGAATTTCAATTGATATACAAACCATGTTTCAGGAGGCCAGAAGAAAACATTGATGAACCATGCTATCCTCCCACTTGCTCTAAACATTACTCTAATGCGACTGCTGATACCACCGCCTCAAACAACCACAAATAGACCAACCACCACCACCACCACCATCTCCCAGCAATATCAAATCCAAACTTCTCTATGCAGAATGTGTAATGAATAAGTGAACGCCGACCGTACGCCCCAAAAGAAGAAGTCCTCGCATCCAGATTTGGAGAATCTCCATTATACAGCAAAAATTAATTTGAACCAACACCAAGCAATGGGCATAAATGCATTTGTTTTTCCAGCTTTCTTTCCGGCCACCATATACAGCTCGGTCCTCGCTCTTCATCACACTAAAGTCGACCACCGCTGCCCGTTCTGTTGTGTTGATGTCCCGGCACTGGTGGTCCATTTTCGCCGTCGAAGAGATCCTCCAGATACGCACTAGGCGCACGCTGGTCACCATTGTAGGCCGAATTCAGGTTCAAAGTACTGCTACTCGCCATGTGGCCACGGCTAGATGTCAAATGAGGACTATCTGGTGGTGTTTGTCCAACACTTCTTGGTCTTGCGAGTCCTGCAGCTGACCCAGGTCCCAAATTTGACATGGAAATGTTGTTTCCATGACCTAGTGATATGTGGGATTGACCGTTCGCTGGCGAAGAAGCTCCAGCAGCATAATATCCAGCAGGAAGATAACTTGAAGCACGGTTCCCTGCAGTGTTGAGACCACCAGTACCAGAAGCGGCAGCGCCTGCAGTTGGAGACCAAAACAGAGAGCTTGTACTTGCTAGCCCGTTAGCTGTTGATGGTCGAGGAAGTCCACCCTTTTCTCCCTTATTCTTCTTTCCACTTTTACCAAGTCCACCTAGTGAAATAGTTGAGTCCCGATCATGGTAGTCTTTATAGAATGGAGCAACGGGGGTTCTGAACAAGGCTTTGCTGTCGGTCATGTTTTGGTGCATAGCTGCACGCTTGACCGATCGATGAAGAGACCATGCGACAAGGGCACGCCACAACAGAACTCCCAATGCCATAAACCCCAGGATGGATCCTACAGCAATAAACACAGTGCCTTCAGGCAGTGTTGACTTCTGCATGTACGGTGCATTCTGGGTTGGTGGAACTGACGCTGGATAGATCTTGTAAACGCCTGATAATGTTGGCAGACCGGTAAGAGCACCACCATCGGTGGCCGTAGCATCTCCAGTTATGCTAACCGTTATACTTGGGGCAGTTATAGACGCTGCAGAGGAACCCGAGCCGGTGATACGACCTGTGGTAATAGCGCTTCTCGATGAAGATGTCGCATCGTTGTCGTCCGCAGCTTCTGTTGTTCCCGACGATGCAGCAGATCTCGTCGCAGAATTCGTGTTCGATGCTGTGTTCGAGGCTGTAGCCGTTGGTGTAGACTTTTCCTCTGTCGCAGTCGAAAGGTCTGGTAATGCTGTGGTTTGTGCCGAAGTGCTCATCGCAAACAGAGCGACCGTCGCGGCCAAGTAGAGCGGCTTTCCCTGTAATAGCCTCATCGTGATGATATTTGTATGTATCAAATTTGTTTTGATCTCTTCTCGAAGAAGGTTTGTAATCAGGAGGATAGCGCTGGAGGTCCAGTCGCACAGCTCAGACGAAGAGAGACCGGTATCGTAGGACAAGCTGTTTATTGTCCTACGTCGATTGGAATAACAAATGGGAATGTAGAACGAGCGATGCGAATGCTGTGATTGCGTATACCGGAGATTAATCGATGGCAAACGCAAGGAAAGCGTTTCCCAGGTATCGAGATTGATGCGTTTCGAAGATCAATTATGCAGGAGAAGTCGTGGTGTTTCCGTTGTTCGTCCAACGATCTCGTCAATTCTTGTTTCCGCGTTGCTGCGACCAAGGGGGCAACCCTGACCAGGATGATCTGACTTTCCCCGTGTTCAAGGAGCAAGGAGGAGGCAACGCCAAAGTACGAGAACTCGAAAATGAAGCAGCGAGAATAAAAGCAAAAGGGAGGAATAAATCAGAAACGAATGTTTACGAGAAAGATATGATATGCGCCGCTCTTGAAGTCGAGAGTGAAGTTGCAAATCTCGTAAAAGGGTCGATCCGTTCCTGCGGTCAGGCCCAATATGGTTAGTTCAAGACCGGACTTCGTATGTATTTTTAGCCCCGAGTTAGTCCTGGCCACAATACGGTGACAGAGCGGTGTACGGAGTACAGGCAGAACTTTGCGCCAGGAAATTTCTTAGAGTATGACCTCCATCACAAGTAAAGCCGTGACTGCCAGCTTTCGCAATTCTCGAACTCTCAAGCTGCGGACAGTCCAGTTACCGCCATCATGGGTACTGCCAAGAGGACACGCAAGTTTGGTGCTGTAAGTAAATCCAAAATTGATTGTTCTGTGGTTCAGACCTCGTTTTTTGAACCTATCTGACCCCTCCTCTTGCTAGGTCAAACGTATAATCGGCCAGAATGACGCCCGTTTAAAGAAGAACCAGCAAAAGGCGGAGGAGGAGAGCAAAAAGAAAGAGGCGAAAGATAACGAGGTGATCCGAGAAGTGTAAGTTTCAATCATACAGTTGCCCTTCAGCTGGAATTGCACTCTCATATCTAGACCTCTTACAATTCTCGACCTGCTAACACGATAATTTTCCAGACCACAAGTTTCCTCCGCCCTCTTTTTCCAATACAACACCGCCCTCGTCCCACCCTACAACGTCCTCGTCGACACGAATTTCCTCTCCCACACCATCCAACGCAAACTCCCCTTACTAGAGACCCTCATGGACACATTCTACGCGAAATGCAATCCCATAATCACATCCTGCGTGATGGGCGAGTTAGAAAAGCTAGGCCCGAAATACCGAATCGCATTACGGATCGCTAGAGACGAGCGCTGGGAACGACAACAATGCGATCATAAAGGCGTGTATGCGGATGACTGCATCGTGGATAGATGTGTGAAGAGCAGGATCTATGTAGTGGCTACCAATGATCGCGATTTGAAGAGGAGGATACGGAAGATTCCTGGTGTGCCGATTGTCAGTGTTGCAAGAGGTAAATATGTGGTTGAGAGGTTGCCAGATGCGCCTGAGAAATAGACTCTTGCAAGTCTGGCGGTGATTATACCAGATGGATGAATGGAACTTAGAACGTGCATTATTCGGCGCTTCGGTCGGTTTTGGGACTTGGGCGTTGGCAGGAAAATGTTCTGAACAAATGGTTGGTGTTAAGTGGCGTCAATTAGTATATCTGCCAGTTGTAGTTTCACCAATCACATAGAATATGTATCAGGAGATCTTGAATTGAAGATTGTCTGTCAGTTTGACATAATCAATTTCTTTGTGGCCTGCGTAATTCCTCTATTGCTGCTTGGACTACGAAACGTGAGCTTGTAAGGTTAGACTTCGTGGGGTAAATGGCGTTCGGGATCAGTTGCGGCAATAGTACTAGATGTAAGTACGGAAAGGTTATTGAACATCTTGCATTATGACCCTCGAAAATAAACCCTCCTATTCGATACAGACTGCTACTTCCACCAGGTATTGAAATTCCCATAGTTGCATTCCTAAAGTAACATTGTAGTCTACACGCTCACCGCGCCCGATGAAGAAACCTGTGGCTGATGATATCATACATTCCCAACTCCAAAAGGCACAATCTTATCTCTCTGGAAACTCAGATTAAATTTACTGGGCTTTCTTCTGTGCCGCAGGTCCCATTTCCTTCTCAAAAGCACCGTATGACACCTCTAGACTTGAAATCGCACTGATACCGACACTAAGGATTGAGAGTAGCAGGAGAGACACGAGAATTCCCATGAAGAGTCCTGATATCTGATTAGCATGTGATGGAGTCAACATGTGTGATCAAAGGTGACAAACCAGGTGTGAAGTATTGATATTTCTCAAACAGAGGTCTGGTATCGTTGCTTGCAGTTGGAGCAGGTGCTCTTGTCAACAGAGCCCTCTTGAGGTCCATATGTACGCCAACATCGAATGTAGGTTCGTATGTGATTTCATCGGCGGCTAGAGTGTCTGAGGGGGTAGTGGAGAAGACTACAGTGTATTTAAGCCCTTCCAGGTCCCTCATGAAGTTGTTGTAAAAGTGCGCATCTAATGAGTAACAGACATTAGCATCTACAATCATACCAATGGAAATTGGAGACCCGATGACATACCCGTATTCGCAACCATTGCATCTCTACTTTCTCCAGCAGCAGTCGAGCTTTCGTAATTCCATGAGACTATGATGGGTTTCCCACCTTGCGTTTGTGTCAAGGCCTGCGCCATAGTAGACGACTCATCCGCAGTCGAAGCACGACATTCCTTTCTCACCACCTCCGCCAGATTATCTGCGGTGGATGCAGTCAATCCCAGAGCCTCAGTAACAATGTACCTCCCATAAAGCTTCCTATCGCTGGCAGCTCTCCGAAGATGTGGCGCGTGTGAAGATAGATCAGAAGATGTAATACCGGGCGCATTCACGAAGAGATATACTTCGGTATTACATAGCGATAGCGCCGTGGACGCGGCCGTAATAACTTCATCATTCGTCCGTAATGGTGCTGACTTTTCCAATCCCGTATGAAATCTGCAATCATTAGACAGTGTGATAGCTCATGGATTCTTGTACGTACGGCGAGGTAGAAAAGAGAACGAATGGAGAAGTGTCTTTGAAAGCACTAACACCGGCTGCAAGTGCAGCTAAAGTAATGATCGAGGGACGCATGATTCTGGAGGAACGTTGTGGATGTGCTATGGTTGTCTCTAATCGAAGTATAGCCTTGAGGCGGTCGTTGAAGTTGTGATGCTGCCAAGAGCGGCATTCCGCCCCGCCTCAACCCTTGAACCTCTCAAAGAAAAAAGTTGGAAGAACTTGAAGACGCTCAGAAAACGGATTCGATCACGACAAGAGCAAATTAATATAATGCGGTGACAAGCTACTGGCCGATTCTTCCCTCCCGAATAGCAGAATTTATTGCAACATGGACCCCGCAATTCAAGCAGGCATTTTCCGACACCCGCGCCCAAAAGTTTCCGTCCTCGCAAGCGCAAACCGTGTATCGAAAAGACGGAAAACCGACCACAAGATTGAGGAAATCTCGTTTGACAACGATTCGCGAGCCGACTATCTGACAGGGTTTCACAAGCGGAAGGTTGCCAGGGCGAAACAAGCTAAAGTTGAAGCGGAGAAGAAAGAGAAGGAGGAGCGGATTCAGATTCGGAAACAGGTGAGTTAGATACAGAAGTTTTGCTAGTTTGCTCTACTTCAGGAAGATTGGATTAGAAGATTGGCTGATCCGCATGGAATTTTGTTAGCTACGCGAAGAGAGGAAACAGGAATTGGAGGAACATGTCGAGGCTGTCAATCGATTGTTGCAAGATATGGATGAACCAACGAAGTTAGGATTTGATGATGAGGGAGACTGGGAAGGAATTAAGGACGACGATTTAAGCATTGGAGCCGTTGAACCTATCGATCGCGAACAAGAATATGTGGACGAAGATCGATATACAATTGTGACAATTGAGGCAGTGGACATTACCAAAGATGGGTTATCAAAGGTCGAAGAAGCCGGAAGTGATACGGATGAAGCGCCAAAAGTAGTGCAAACCGAAGAGAGGGTGAAAAAGACATGGCCAAAAAAGCCACGCAAGAAGAAGTTCACTTATGAGACCAAGACAGAAAGGAAGCTCACACGGGGTAAGCAGAAGGCTGGTAACAAGGCAAAAGCAGATGCTCGTCGAGGGAATGGTTGACAAATCTATAATTATCCCCAGAACCAACAAGCATACTACTTCTGCCAATTCATCATGAAGTGACATGTATCAGTGTACATAAACAAAGACGAACTCCCAGGGCAACCATTCCTTGACGACAACTAACGAATATCGACGTCGCTCGGAAAGCCGAATACAGATCCTCCATGCATGCTTATCAAATATAACAAATGTAGCTCTTCCGCAATGCCAAATAATCGCTGAACAATAACAAGCCCGGCCGAAGAGCACCCTAGAGGTTGCTGATTTCGAGTTGAAACTCTTCGTATTCCTTCTGAACAGCTTTGTATTGCCCTTCGAGCGCCTCATATTTCTTCTCCCAGTCCTCGTTTGCCTGTTCCAGAGCTTGAACTTTGCGGGTTAGATGCTCGGCCTTAGCCTGTGAGGATTCAAGTCTGCAAGAAAACTTAGTTCAGTTCAAGTGCAAATCATCGTGGGTCAGGAAAAGTCCGGGTTGTTAGTGCCCAGCATGACTTACATTTCACCAGATACTTTGAGCTTAGAAATATATTCATCGATTTGCTGTTCAAGGACGACTTTGCCTTGCTCCGCAATGGTGTGCTTGGCATCTAGATTTCCGTTCTCTTTGGCATTTTCCTTCAACTTGTCAATGGTTGTGTCGGCTATTGCGATTTCTTCCTCAAGTTGGGCTATTTTTCTCTTTAGAGATTCAACTTCGTATTCTTGAGCCGTGTGTCTATCGTTGAATTCCTTAACCTGAGCTGCGTGGGCGTCTTGAATTGCCTCCCATTCTGCTTTTTGCCTCTTGATCTCCTCCATTTTCTGCAGTAAGATTGTTAGCCAGAATCAAAATGAGTGGTGCGTCCAAAACATCAAAGACCATACTGCTCTTCGGAGAGGGGGGCGGGGGGAGACCTGCCTCTTGCAAACTCTTTGGGGGCGCCATCCTGAAGATACCTCCGTTGAGGTTGGTAATAAGAGCGGTGAAATTTTAAGGATCTCCTTGGTAGTGATTCGTGTAAATCAACTGTTAATATCCGATGCAGAACTCTGAGGTGAGAGGTCAGATGGGGTAAATGGACAGGCGGTATGAGGTCGAGAGTAGGAACGTAAGTTCGACAGATCGCGGATAAGGCAGTCAGCGAGGGGCAGCTTTCGTTGTGCGCTAGCTCGTTGCTGGGTGAACGAATTATATATTTAAACAGGGGTCCACCCAATTCAAGCGTTGACAACTCGGCGATATCCCTTATCCATCACTGTAACCATCACCCATCGCATCAAGGCCGCTGTGTGGCTCATAAAGTCTTTTCAAAAATGCTGGCAGCTCGCGATCAAGAAAATCTGGTTCATGGCCACCACGCCGCCGCTGCGTCGAAGCCGCTCAACCATGGCATCAAAACGTTGCAACCCAAAACTCCAGGAAACAAGTACCCAAAAACGCCCATGAAGATTTCCCATGACGAAAATGCCGCAATTACCTTCGGAAAACAGCCTGCAAAAGGAGCTCAAAAATCTGCGGCCCTTGACAAGAATGCATTTGTAACACCAATACTTGGTACGCGGAGAAAAGCAGCGATCAATAGCAATACTGTATATCTGATGTCCTTACAGGTCCCCAAACACGCGCTCCTCTTGGAATGAAGACCACGAACGCAAAGACAAAGGTCTTCCAAACTCCTGGGGTTCCGGTCCTTAACAAGCAGGGCGAGAGAACGGTTCAGAAACAGACGAGCGCTCGTCGACCGAAAAAGGCGACACATGCTGAGGCAGTCAAGTTGAAGGTCCTGGGAGATGAGAGTCCTTTGAAGGAGAGGGACTGTGACGTGGAATACTGCCCGCCCCGCGTGAAGGAAATGCCCTACGAATCCGAGGATTTTCCCGATGGCTGTCTCGATTACACGTTGATTCGAGGCAAAAACCTTATGAGCGGTATTCCCAGCCATCACACCAAACTCGATACGCAAGGGAGAACTCGACTCGACAAAGTGTTGGAGGACAGCTTTGCAAAATCGGCCAAGAAGACAGATGAATGTGTTCTGAAGATGATGGAAGAACAGTGGACCGTGGGCGACGTTCCAGAAACATTCCACAACATCCAAAGGAAGGATGCTCGATTGCAAGCCGCTGTTTCACACACGAAGCCCGCCGCGAAATTTACGAGAGCACCATCAACAGTCTCCTCGAGACGTGCAGTTTCAGCTCTTTCGGATGTGCATGCGAATCCTGTGATGCAACCAAAGGCCCCCAAAAAGACACAAAAGCCCATGATACCATTTATGTCTCGTCCTAAGCCAGAACCTGCAATGGCACAATCAACACTACGTCAAAGCGCAGTAACGAACATATCAAGAAGCACACTTGGATACTCCAAAGGACGGTCGGCATCTGGGGCCCTCAGCAAACCGACTGTCTTGCGAGATACATTTGTCGACCCCGCGCCAATAAAGCGCGCTCGTGGTGGCATGCAACGAAGCGTGAGCACCATGAGTACAGCTTCTGATAGCACTATAACACCGGCAAAGTTTCAAAAGGAGGAGTCCGAAATTCAGGAATGGAAGAAAAAGTTGCCATTTCTTCAAGCCTTCGATCTTCTTGAAGACAATGATTTAGAACCTGGATTGAGAGGCGTTGTGCCAGAAAGCCTGAGGAGAATGGACGAGGATGACGAGGAAGAGTTTGTTCTGACACTAGGTGGGGATTCTTAGATTCTCTATTCCATAAGCATACCCTGGGTCAGAAGCGTCGGTAAACGGAGATGGTGTAAGGTGTTAGTCACCAGTATACTAATGACTGGAAAGGCCGGATTTGCCTCTTTGTTATGTGTATACTATTTTAGTAGTCTTGTGTTAAGCCTCTGACTCATTGCCAAAGCATTTCAACGTGCTCTAACCTCGTAATGGAAGTGTGCTTGTCTTTCATCAATGTGATTTTCGACTTGGTCGTTTATTAATTATTAGAAATTGTTGGCTATGAGGCGTTCAGGTGTATGTTTTTATCTTTGCATGATCCAAGTTCTAGGATTTGTTGTTATTAGAGTTACATGATGGGATACCCAATATTGATATGCAAGACAGCAACAGACATCGAGGAAAAGGTTATTTGAACGCTGTCTCGTTAAGGTAAATTTTTTACGGTTTCCTTGCTACAATAACATTCGTCAAGCACACTGTATGACCGGATAATACAATGGGCAATACGAGGAAAGAAGTGTTCGAGATATATTGTATCGACGTGACAGTAGGAAGCTTGACTACGTACTCTGCCACAAGATTAAGAGAGGCGAACCGTCTTCCTTACTAAGTCCTTAGAAAACAACTCTATGGACGGGTTGGGAGGTTCGACGTCTTTGTATGTCCAGAGACCCGAGCATATCATGACTCTCTGTGCCGTCTTGTCATCGGACGACCCTGATGATTCCCAATCAATAGTCATTGCCCATATCTCCACCTGCCATTCCTGAGCATTAGGTTTTTGAATTCTTTGTTCCCCAAGAAGCAGCCACTCCAGACTCCCGTTTCGAAACCGGCCATCGAGCTCCGTCAGAGGTTTGCCGAGCTTGGTCATGTATTGCTTTGTCCGAAAGTATAGAAAGCGTAATGGACGTTCAAGATATCTAGTAGGGTGGGACGTCTTTTTCCCGTCCCAGTCGGCAAATTCAATAAGATCATATAACACTACATAGCCGTGAATATTCAGGATTGTTGGGCAGGTTCGGTAATCCTGAAAAAATGCCGCCTTCTCTAATGACACCTTGTGGCCGCTAGAATCTTCGACATCGATTCTACTTATTAGGGAGATAAAACTGCGATACGGAAACATGGAACCCCAGAGGCTCCATTCCACTTTTCCTTTCCAGCCCGCCCATGCCCATGTTGGGAATGCGTCATTTCGGCTCATGACCATATCGTCCGCAGAAGTCCACAATAAAGCTGTGACAAAAGTTCTCAGATACTCCTCTGCTGACTTAGTATCGTCGAATGGAAGACAGATGATTCCTTGAATATTGTGTAGAGGGGGTTGCATGCGCTCAAACAACTGCAAAATGCCACGAAAAGCGTCAAGCGTGTCGTTATGATTTGTTAGATTCCTCTGTGAAAATTCTCCCACGAATATGTAAAAGCGTTCCAACTCACCCACTTGGTCATACTTCGACCTATCAGGATTTGAATACATGTCGATCGCTGTACTAAACCTGATGCCATCGTGGTGAAGTATCCCAGGTTGTATACGTCTATCATACAATCTTTTCTCCCTGAAATCGGTTGCATGCTCAACACCTCCTATCGAATCGCAACACTGCAGATTTTGGGGGCATTGGAAGATCATTTCATGCTCGGTGAAGTACAGTCTTCTACCAGAAAAATATTCCTCTTGAAAAGTCCATCCACGGCTAGACCATTGTGAGTTCCTGAGCTGTGATCGCACCCCAGGCGTCGTGGAAAAAACCATGGTATCACCACGAGTAAAGTTTGCTTGTGGCACGCGAGGTGTTTGACCAACACCTGGAAGCCCAATTCTATCAGCAGCCGCGACGATAGTTAGCGTTGCTTCCGTGTAGATCTCACACATTTGCGCAATCTGTAGTGATCTTGCAGCTGGATTATTCTGATCGATACAGTACTTGTCGACCCAAAGGTACTTATATCCCAGATCAAGCGTGACCGATATTGCATCTGCAATGGTATTGGGGATGAATTGAGGGACTTCGAGACCAGTCGAACCTTTCCTAGGAATTACCCTGGCAGGTAAGGTACCTTGCTCAGGAGTGGCCAGTGACCAGACATAACTTAGAGCAACCCACTGATGTCCGAGCTGTGCTTTTTCAATTGACAAATCTTCGCAATTAATAAGCATCATCGGTGCCAACGAAGGAAGCTTAGAAGGTTGATTACACGAGCGGTGTTCTTTACTACAAGCGTCCAGCCACTTCTGTGCTTTCATTGCATCAAACTTAGGAGGAACTATCTGGAGCCGCAGGAACTTGCCCCTGTTGCGTTTAAGAATTCCGACTAGCATTCCTTCTTCTAAGGCTGCCCTAAGTACACGGTCGACGTCTCGTAAATCGTCTGGCAACGTCCACGGTAAGAATGCAATATCGATTCCGGCGAAATGAGCATCAAGCACTTTGCTTGATCTTGTACTCAAAGATCCACCTCCATCTATAAAGTGACGAGACAGCCAAAAGTCAGAAAGCCGCCAGGCGTAAAGTCTAGAATCGTCCTCGCATGGCATGCTAAGATTAGAAAGTCTGAGTCGTCTTGAGACACGGCAAATAACACACTCCTCTTTCCCTTCATTCTCGTTGCGGTCGTCGGTAAGCCCTACAAATATAGCCCAATATTTGGCGGTCTCCCTTAGTTCGTCAAGTCCCATTTGCAATTTATCTTCAAGGATTTTGAATTCGAGCAATCTCTTTTCTAGAAACCGTTGATCGAGCTCCAGAAAGTACTTAGTCAACTCCTCTGAATATTCTTTATATGTCTTACTTGGTTTAGATACTAAGTCGTCTTTCGTTTCTTGTATGAAGCTTCTGTCAATTTCTTTAAAGCTGTAGTTTTTGCCATTATATTGCTGAAAATGCAACACAGCTGATTCAAAATCGATTTCCTTGCACACACTGCAAAGCAAACCAGACGCAGGGTTGTTTTGCGCCACTTCATCTTGTTCCTCGGATTCTGTAGACATCTTGCTGAATGACACTGAGCTATCAATGTATAGACAAAGAATTGTGTCGCTGGTAAAGTAATTCCAGAAGGAGGATAAGCTGTTTGAAGCCAATAATGTCTGATAGAAATAAAATGATCAAGAGAAAACATGGTACAAAAAGTTGGCAGAACCTCTTGAGCAGAGGTAACAGCCTGTTTGCGGAAGGATGCATTAGGCACGCTGTTCTATGCCTATTTTTATGGTTACCTCGGACCTCATTTTCGGCCAGCGGCTTGAAGATACGTTTTCTCTGCAATAGAAACGCGAAAGATCCAGATAATGTGGGCTCAGGCTCGTGCTGGTATCAAGTAAATACATGAAATCATGACGAATACAGCCCGCGATGTTGACTTTTAGCTTGCCGAAAGGATACGACCCCGAAGATTGAGACTGTAGATTTGTGCAAACTGTTGGGTTGTTGTTGGTTCCCCTAGAGCGGCGAGAAAGATAGGTTTCACCGCAGCCTGCGGTGCAGCACACAGTTCATCGTTTGTCACCAATCAGGCAGACTCGATATATAGAAGCGGCGTGGTGGGCTGATTGCCAACGAAATCGTGCTCTCACTCAAATGATTGTATGGCAGCCAAATTCTCTTGGCCCAAGCGATGTCTCATGGACTTTCTTTTGAGGCTCGTCACACAGCCAGTCCATTCGACTGCGAGCGATACAGAGCAGCTCAAATAGAAACTGCTGACTAAGGGGGAAATTGCTGGTAGGTGGAAAAGGCGACCATGATTCGAAATTAGTACGATCTTGTCCGTTCATCCGGATCGCTTGTAACGAGGTTTCACTGAATAAGACAAGCCTCATTACCACTTTGTAGGTAAACTATTCAAATTAGATCATGATTGAGCTATAGGCACACCTAACGTTGTTTGATTAGGAGTAAAACTTACAAACTTCTCTCGTGCTTAATCCAGGACGTGCAACATAAGATCTTGTGCCAGCTCGATTGCATAGACTTTGTTTTCGACTACTAAGTGTTGCATCCACTAGTAAGTTTTCGTCGGGAACATGGCTGTATTAAAGACTAAACTTTAGAGGACGCTGCTTTCGTAGTAACACATAGCGGCAAATTATGACCTTCAAGACAGTACGAGTAGTTTGGTTGGTGAAAACTGACATAAGCGAAGAACACATTGACATGTATGCTGACTGAGGAATATTCAGTATCCAGCTGTGAGAATAGACCACTCAGAATTGTTGGTCATAACCAGTAACTTAATGTTCCCCTCATGAGTCTTGACTCAACGCGGTGGAAGCAATTATTTTTCCTAGAATCCCGTGCCTGTTGAGAAAACGAAAGATTCCTGATAAGTTGTATAACCCACTGCGAAAGGCTACTAAACCCTCTGTTAAGAAACCAACTAGATTATCGTTATCTCCTGTTCATCCAGATGGGCCATGCTCAAGTCAGTCGTAGGACCATCATCATCATCAAAGCCACCAAAAATCGGATGAGTGTGATAAAGCTCCATGAACCCAACGCGCTCGAAACAATCTTGCCGTGAATTCGATTTAGACAGAACCAAAGCCCCGAGCGTCTGGCCATTGGAGTATAGAAGAAAGCACCATACATCCACTTTGCCAGTATTTGCTTCCGAAGATGAATTTCTTCTCTCAACTACTTTCAATCCGTTCTGTAGCCTGATGGCAAGAGGGCAATCAGGCCAGAAAATAGCGGTTTCGTTGACACAATTGCCGTCTGGTGTGGGGACCATTGGATCGCGCCCTTGAATGAAAATCGGGTAGTGAGGTATCGTGTGATCATCCGGAATCTCACGTATAACGACATAGTCCATCCAATGTGTTGCTTGTGCATTACGCCTTAGAATATAGCTGTCTTCAATGGTGATCTGCGCCTTAAATATTCTTCCTCTCATCGTCAACCCATTTTCTTCAGGCGATTTCCCCAACGCTTTCGGCATGTTTATGACATCTATAGCTCCAAAAGAGTTTCCTTTTGTCATGGCCAGCTTCTCAAAGTTGATAGGACCTTGAATTGAAGCCCAACTCCAAGTGGGCGCAAGATAGGGCTCGGTGACTATGCCAGTCTCTGCGATTCCTTTCCTTCCCCTTCCAGGTTTCCCAAGACACCTCCAAGCTAGACCTTGAAGTAAGTGACTCCTCCAAAAGCCAGCTAAGAAAACATCATCTTTACCAGCAACTTTCAGTCTCTCTTGAAACTGAAACGCCAGAGCAGAAACTGCAGCCAGCCGGTCAGATTCTCGTGTAAGGCTCAATTGGGTGTAGTCAACAAGGAGCTTTTGATGCCAATAATCGTACATCTTCTTTTTATCTAATGGCTCTTTCATCAAGGTCCGTTCGTATATGATGCGATCTGTTCCATAGTAAGACTCTGCACGCCCACACTCGCACCAGTGCGTTGTTCTGCATTCCCATGTCACTTCAGCAACTCGGTACGATAGCAGGCGTCGTGGGACAAGGCGCTCTTGATAACACCATGCTCGAGAGAGAATGGGCTCTTGACTTGGCCAATTCACATGATCAACCTCTGCACGGCATCTCAGCCCGCTACCCGTAAGTACTTTTGGGAGAATATTGCTCTTGCGATCGCGAAGAAACCCAGCCTGCGCATCCACAGCTATTGCAGCTGCGATCGCGATGTAGGAATTACTATAAATATCGCACATTTTGGGCGCCTCTTCCTCCCAATCGCTGGCCGAGTCTTGGATAATACACAGAGAGTCAACTGGAAGTGATGAGTCAGTTGAGCTCTTGAGGAAATTGATGCAATGAAGAAGATACCTACTCCAAAGATAGCGGATTCCAAGCTCTCGAGTTACAGTAATAGCATCTTGAAATGTTTTCGGCAAAATATCCCACCTGATTTCCTCTTTAAATGTGGATAAAGTATCCAAAGTTGTCGTCAATATCGGATCCTTCCCCCAACAATGGCTCAGTGCAATATATTCTGCGGTCTCGTTCTTGCTTCTCTCATATAACCGTACATCATTTCCGTCTTTGTTAGATGACCCGACATCAATTACCCTTTTCGGAAGCTCTGTTACGAAACCTGATTTACAATCCGAGTGTTTGTGCTCATTATCACACCTTTTCGCCCACTGCCGGATCAAATTGAAACAGTCCTTAGATCCAGAATTAGGATGGATGTCGCTGAGAAAGCCATACCCCCCTTGCTTGTTGGTTGTGTCCTGGGGATTTTCTTTCGCGGGTAAGTAGAACTCGCGACCATCGTACCTCACCGGAGCTCCTCCACCAGCTGAAATCCGCTTTTGCTCAACCGCCTCAAGCAGCACACCTGTTGGACAACCCTTTGTGTGTGATTTTGGAGGCTTTGCCGTTATCGGGTTGCCAATATATTGGCAGAGCTTACAGGAACCGTGAGAGTTAGCCATTGATTGGAAGGTAAGTGCGTGATTTCACAAAGCGTAGATAAATATTTTCGGAGACGGGAAGATCTGGGGCTGAGAAGGAGAAGCTGACGCTAGTAACCCGAGGGAAAATCTCACGTGTTGACAATATAACTTTTTGAAAATATCGATTTGCGAGCCGTTGTAGAGATTCCGTCCCTGAATAGCGTTGTTAATGATGAGGTTCAAGTTCGAAGTCTTCATCTTAGCGTCGATCGCTGTACTGATGACGATAGCTAAGCTAGCGCTGATTTAGATTTTTGCGTTACTGAGGAAGGTAAGAGACTAGGTGTTAGATCGTATTCATACAATGTATAAGATAGTAAAAGCTGAGGTCTGATGTGAGCCAGATATACAATTTCGAGGAGATCGGAGTGAATGATCTTATCACGTGCTTCTAGCTGAATACATGCAAGTGAGCAACCAGCGAAAGAAAGTATTAAGACTGATATCATGTGAACTTATAGCTAGGCTGCGATTCAATCGACATTGATACATTAAAGCTCATATCTTGGTCTACTAATACGATCAAACCCGTGACGGTATTCGTTGTCCTGAATATTTGTCACTCCGCTTAGTAAATGGAGGCGCGATAGGTTTAAAAGTTGTTGTTGAACGGCCATGTCGTCGGTTGGAGCTACTAAGCTTTCTTGACATTTCCTGAATGAAAGTCAGCCTGGTACTGGTATCGCAGAACTTGATACTTCCTTGATTAGACATAAGACAGACATTGAAAGTCGAGATCCAGCATGAGTGTAGCCGTATGTGAAAAATGACTTAATGATATTTCAGAGATGAGTAAAACCTTATGTCGCATTTGCTGTCGAAGTTGTTGAATGTTTGTACACAAGGCATATTACTTTGCTTTGAGACTGACTAGGGGAAAGAATTGCATATTCGCCAATTTGTAACTTTACAGACGTAACGAGAAACTAGAAGATGCTAAAATTGCTACATAAAAGTCACGCTACCTCTTTTAGGTGAGCTAGAGAACAAAAGGTGCGTACTAGAGGCTGTATGACTTACTATTTATCGGCACACGGGCTCATCAGAACGTGGCCACTAATCAAATCGTGGAATGTTGCGTTTCGTTAATGAATGAGTTTTTCACAGTAGGTTTTATGGGCGTTCTAGATGGAAGGGCGGAGGGCTTCAAATATGACCATAATCTCTCTTTTTATACCGGATGATCGCTCGTCTTAGGTCGTGTATACCTGAAAATCGCCTGTGGAAACAGCGAGATTGAGAGCTTAGAAATGGTCGGACCATTGTGTTACAAAAGGATCATGAACATCCAAATTGCTTCTCAAACCCAAGTCATGCGGATTAAGGGAAAGAATCATCATAATAGAAGATTCGGTTGAGGATCTCCACTTCCATTCCCTGACCGACAATAGCATAATCTGTTTTTCTCGCGTCAAACACTTGCTGATTGATGGAAATAGTGGAAATCCAGTGATCCATTCCGCGTTTCTCGAGAGAATTGACTTATCCAAATTCAATGCACCTTTTTCAAGATAGATCAATTGGCTTTTGCTGAAACAACTCTTGCCTTGGAGAAAGAGACCTAGACCGCTACAAATGCGTGTTAAAACATATGTCAGCAGAAGGGGGCCGGCTCGCCCCAACATCATTGGTGGATATTGATCACTTTTCATGGAGTTGGGATAGGGGAGGATTTGACAAAGAAGATAGTACTTAGGAAGCTTGTATTGTAGTGCGTCGGGCGACGTTATCGAAGTTGATGGCACGAGGGAGTCTAGCCACACTCTGGACTAACTACCCTCCTTAGCTATGATGTGGGTATTCACCATTTGACTGAAAGATTCCGACCACACTTTCCCTGTTCGGAACGCGTTGCTTGAAAGGTTGGGGTAGAAAAGCTTCGGTCGGCAGTGTGAAAGTGGAAGGTGGCTTAGGCAGACCCAGCGGAGAAGGGGATTGGGCGCTTAGATAAAACTGGCACGTGATATAAGCTAGGCGACGCCCCTGGCTCGCTTGTCATCTCGTTTGACAACTCCTCCTTCAAACTAACCACCCCTTCTACTTCATACTTCAGGAACATCTCAACTATTCTTCTGTCTTGTCATGATGGTGACAAAGGCTTATTCCCACCTTATGGATAAGAATAGTCACAAAGACAATCGACTTGCCTCAATCATCTCCGATGCATCGTTTTAAGCGTTTGCCAAGTGAGCTTGTTGGCCTTTTCTCTTGGCTCTTTCCTCTTATCGCAGTGCCAAGTGCTGTGGAATCATGCGACGCTACGAAGGTAAATGATCGGTACATGTCTGCAACCACTACGGCGTCGACGGTACATCTCGAACGTCAACTCTGGGGAAACATTCCACACCGATTGGCGAGTGCCATATCGTGTAGTGGCGCAACCCGCGGGGTTGACATACAGGAGCACGGTTGACCGGTGGGCTTTCTTGGTTTGCCCCTGGTTGCCACTTCATGAAGCCTTGCAAGTTGCAGTCCATATCGCGGAGCTGTAATGCCCTACTGGATCGTTGTAGGGTTGTCAATTTAAAGATCGCCATATTGCGTGCTCCATTTCCCAATCAATCACTTTCGTTTCACGGTATCGACCGAGGCTTTTGCTTCGCTCACTTACTTGAAGGTACTGGTCGAAGGAAGAGTGGAAGGAGCTGTGATTGTGGCTGACGAGTCCGATAGAACCCCCTGCCCCTGACAGTATCAAACGATACAGTACGCATTACTGGAGGCTACCTACTTTTACGCAACTGGAACTATTACTCCTTGATGACATGTCATTCGTCACTAGTATTTCCCCTTATGCTGATCTACTCGGTCAATGCCGTTTGGTAGGGCTCTGGTTCAGTGTCAAATGGGCAGACTACGTGCTTTGCCCTTGTCAACTTCTTTACCGCAATCTTATTCTGAGGCTCAAGCTAAATAGCTAGCCACTCATTCTCCCTAGGAGATTTAGTCGGGACTCAACTGAATTTCGTGCATCGGAATGTCCTATTGAGGATGGAGACTCTAGCCCTCGGCATCGGCTTTCCCTTTAGCATGGACCTACGAGTACTCGAGTAGACTTCCTTCATGTGTAGCTGATCAACAGCATCGGGGTGATCATGACCTATTGGCTGCTCAGTGTAATCACCGCTACCTTCTACTCAGTTCCTTCCTCTTTCGCATGATATCCTATCACATCAACGCTGCGCTACATTCCTATCCCATGTCAACTTCCTTTTACTCGACCTCCACACCCTTTCCTACCCTGACACTGTCATAGACGTGATCAAAATAGGAAGTTGATTCGATTCAGCATCCAAAGATGTCGCATTACAGCGAAGCTAGGAAGGCTGAGGATTGTCCACACAAAATCGACATCACGTATATAAAGATCAGTAGTTCCACCAAGTCAGTTCTTTTATCTCCAGTCCGACAGTTCACTCTCAACTGCAGATCTCATCTATCACATCATCATTCATCAAGATGCGTTTCTCTACTACTGCGTCCGCTGCTTTCCTAGCCGGGTCTGTTGTCGCTCATCCCCACGCTTATCCTCCTCTCAACGGTCTTTCTAAACGCAAATTGGATCTGAACTCATTCCGCCTAGAGACTGAAACAGAGTACTCTGATACCGCGGCAACTGATTCGACTCCAATCGTTGCGCTTGTGAAGAGAGAAACATACCTCGAGACGGCCACTGCTTTAGTGCAGAAGACCGTTCCGGGTGCAGAATTCCGCGTTGCTGATGATCATTACGTTGGTACCAACGGCATTGCTCATGTTAACCTAAAGCAAACTGTGCACGGGCTCGACATTGATAATGCCGATTTCAACGTGAATGTAAGTAACCATCCACGTCATTAGGTATCATGACTAATACCAGTTATCAGGTTGCTGCAGATGGCAGTGTGTTCTCTTTTGGTAACTCTTTTTACACTGGCGCCATTCCAGCTGAAAATCCTCTCACCAAGCGTGATCAAATTGATCCAGTTGCTGCGCTTAAAGGGGCCTCCAGTGTGCTAGACCTCTCCATCACTGCCACTGCCGCCGTTGCCAAACCAGAGGAATCTCTTGAGCACTATGTCATCGAGGGTAGTCAAGGTGCCCTTTCTGCTCCCAAGGCGCGCCTTCAATACATCTTGACCCCAGAGAACACTCTTGCCCTTGTGTGGAGAGTTGAGACCGACGTGGGAAGTGATTGGCTCTTGACATATGTCGATGCTGCCGACTCGAGCAAAATCCACGCAGCAGTCAACTATGTTGCTGAGGCTTCGTACACAGTTTAGTAAGAGTCACAAATGATTTTGTGATTAGTTCTAACAACTGTCTAGCCCTTGGGAAACTAATGACCCTTCCAAAGGAAGCCGTGTCACAGAATCCAACCCTGCCAACACTGCCTCTTCACCTTTGGGTTGGCACAACGACGGTACCACCACATACACCGTGACTCATGGTAACAATGGTATCGCTCAGGCAAACTACGCCGGTGATACCGCCTATTTGAGCGATTATCGACCAAGTGGAGGAAGCACGAATGACTACCTCTTTGGTCTTAACCTCGCCAACACCAACCCGCAGACCTACTCTAACGCATCAGTCACTCAACTGTTCTACACCGCTAACTTGTATCACGACCTTCTCTACCAACTTGGATTTACCTCTGCAGCTGGTAACTTCCAGACAAGCGTCAACGGAGGTGGTGGTAAGGGTGGAGATGAGGTTATCCTCAACGCGCAAGACGGAGCTGGAACTGATAACGCCGATTTCGCCACTCCAGTTGATGGACAAAAGCCAAGAATGAGAATGTTCATCTGGGATTACACCACTCCAAAGCGAGACTGCGCATTTGATGCTGGTGTTATTATTCACGAGTATACCCATGGTGTTTCCAATCGTTTGACTGGTGGTCCAGCCAACTCCAACTGCTTGAGTGTTCTCGAGGCTGGTGGTATGGGTGAGGGATGGGGAGATTTCATGGCTATTGCCATTCATCTCAAGACTTCTGATAAGCGAACAACCAACTACCCTCTTGGTGACTGGATCTACGGAAACCCTGCTGGAATTCGCCAATACTTGTACTCCACAAGCTTGACCACCAATCCTCTCACATACGCAAAGGTCAACGGTGTCAGCGAAGTCCACGCCATCGGTACAACTTGGGCTACTATCCTTTATGAGCTCCTCTGGAACATCATCGACAAGAAGGGCATCACTGCTACCCGATTCCCTGTTCTTGATGCCAAGGGAGCACCAACTGATGGTCGTTTCTACACCATGAAGATTGTCATCGATGCTATGGCTTTGTAAGTTCCTCCTTCATAAATCCTTTTTTTGTTTATACATTACTAATATCTACGATAGACAACCTTGCAGTCCTACATTCGTTTCCGGACGTGACGCTATCCTCGACGCCGACAAGAACCTTTCCGGAGGGGCCAATGCTTGTGCTATCTGGACTGCCTTTGCCAAGCGTGGTGTTGGATCTGGTGCCAAGAGAGGTACTGGTAACAGCGGCCGCACTGCCAGCAACGTCATCCCCACCGGTGTCTGCTAAGTGTGAGGTCGAAGCCGTGTTTTAGAGCATTGAATTGTCATTGGAGTGGAGTTGTCATGTATCTAGACTTTTTTGACGAACTTTTATGCATTAGACAAATGAATTATGTTAAAGATGATTTGCTTTGACTTCCTCTTTGTTAGTTCGAAGGTGAATCTTGAAACCTTGATGCATATTAAAGATAAACTCTCTTATCCGAAATGGGCATAAAGACATGTGTTCTCTGAGCGACAAGATAAGACTCCTCTGATATAACTGGTGGTGTCAAATCTCGATGCGCTCGCGCCATTATGAACATATTTCCACATCCAGCTCAGACATTTCACATGACACATAATGACTAGCTTGCGAGCATCAGAAAGTCTTTGTTTCGAAGTCTCGATTCATAATGGTATAGGTTTATGTTATGAGTCTTCGTACCAAGTACGGTTAAGAGTCATGATATGCTTGCAACTCCATTCAGGATAACTCCTGTCTTTCTGCTACCGAATCGTATTCACACATTTAATTCCTATCTAGCATGCACACTGTCACAGGGCGTCTGTTTTGAACTTGCTGTTCTGAGTCGTATAAGACTTTATCTCCAATTTTGGTTGGACATACTGTTACGGGTCATGGCATACTCCTCTCCCTATTCGGGAGTTCTGGTTTCGCCAAAAGCCGAGTGAACAAAATTTCGTGGTGCGGAGTTTCGGCCAAACTTTGTTTGGCTTCGCCCACTACCGACCTTTATCGAAAGTCAGATAGACACACGTCCCTTTAAGCAATTCTGAGGTTTGGAATTGATTTGAAGATTTGTACAGTCACATGTCTCATTCGGGATTTTTTTCAAAGCATGCGTTCGACTTCGCCTGCTAGTCGCTAATATTTCTAATTCTTGCAGAGTTGGAAATTCATATACCATAAACGGTAAGTTTTACTGAAACCGGGAACATGTAGAGCTTTTCCCATCATAGCTGTCTGTCCAAAAGGGATTAAGTGCTACTGTTCTCCGGCCTTTGGAAAACTCAGAAGATTTCTTGCACACAACCTCTTTCATCGAAGGTGGTCCATAATTTTCATTAAGAACTCTGAGATAAAACAGTCTAATATGAGGGCTAATACTATTTCGTTGATCTTTCCAGGTGTCTTTCTGCTAGTATGTAGTACAGGCAGGAGGTCAAAGATGAAATCACTAATATTTGTAGGGTATCGCTGCAATTCCTGTGGATGATCCATCTCCACATGAACTACAGTATCCTGGTCTTGGGTCTGAAGATGAAATGCACCCAAGTCGGATTTCCCATATGAGACGAAGGTTGATTACCGCGACTCAGTCCAAAAACGTACAGTAAGTCTGGCTAGGCAAATATATTTGAAAATACCTAGCTTGCTAACATGAATTTTTAGATTGGTGCTGTTTTTTGCCTGCAAAATAGTCCTATCCGTGGTTTATCCGACACAACGTTCTGGCGCAGTGTAAATCCCTGGATCAAAGCCCAATCAAAGAGTACGAGAGCACTATCAGAATTTATAGTCTAGAAAACCTACAATTGACGATCGTTAGGAGAAACAGATCTTTGCGAAGTTGCACCTCATTCATGCACCACCATCAAATGCAATGAGGGAAATACAATCTTCATCTGTTCTGACGTAAGTTCTGACGAATCATTTCGCAGGTGCTTGACTTGCTACTGATTTTACTAAAATGTAGAATGATGAGATCATAAGACCAGTGTGCTCGGACTTGGCATTATATCTTCAAAAGATCGTGGATGAATGCAGCATCTATGTAAAGGGGGCCGGTGTGAAAACCCGGCGTGTTGGTGGGCAGGTTTTTGATGACCGCGGATTTAATGTTGTTATGGGTTACAGCAAAGATTGCTTGGAAGTATCTGCGCCATAGTTTTGCTTGTATTCTCGGGGCATGGATGGTGGTTTGGCAGAGACAATGTAAGACTTTTGGACAAGAGAAATGCTGGGTTCACTTTTTCCTCTACAAACATGTCTCTTTTGGTGGTAAGCAAGTGGGGGAATCGATGCGCACTTTGGATGATCAAAGTAAACTTAGTAGGTACATGCTTCATAGTCACATATACGTGGAGTCTTATGTTGCCTAAATTACCTGATGGCCTTTCGCTAAAAGCTGATGCTCTGCCTTTCCTGGCGATTTCAATAAGTTAATCCCTGGATTTTACTAAAACAGGTACAGTATGTGCGGCGCTCCCTGCTTGGACTTATGGATTTTGTGATTTTTCCACCAGAATACAATAACTCACGGCACGAAAAGAGGGTCCAAAGTCATGTTCCTGGTTGTTTTGGAGTTGTAGATTCATATATCCTAGCTAGGAAGAATCCATGCATACGAAGCGACGGTAAGGTAGAGTTCCAGTCACTGAGTAGGAATTTGAAATACCATAATCAGTTTATGTGACGCTGTAGGCGACTCCGTTGAATCTTTCCATTCATGGACTTCCCGTTCAATATTATAGAGACTCCAGGTCCTGCCTTTCTAGATAGATAAAAAAGTCTTTCCATACACAACTTTATTCATCGCACATCACTCTCCCATAACGATCCACAAATATATCGAAACAAAACACAACATGCGATCGTCCATCATCGTCTGGGCCCTTTTGGTTATTTTTCTCGTTGTACGTATTCCATAAATGATGCCCTTTCAAACGAGAATGCTACTGATATTGTAGGGTGTTGCGGCTGTCCCTCGTGATGAACTATCTTCCCGTGACCTGCATTCTTCTGAAAATGCACCGAACATAGATTTCTCTTATAAAACCCACGTCAATACCGGCAAACAAAGATCAGTCGAGACAAGGACCAACTTGGCCTCTTGGAAAATTGGGGAACTAAAACTTGTAAGCCCCACCTAGAAAGAATAATTGGAAGAGTACGTTTCTGACATGAGTGCTCAGCGACTTCCTCCTATCTGCGTGAAAGACGCGAAAAATGGGCCCGAGCCTCCCATCATTAATGGCATGGATGGTAAACCCATGGAATCTCCGCCAACGTCATACGTACAGACAGCTAAAGAGAAGTTGGCAAGTAAGGTTCTCTGCTCGAGTAATCAATATTAGCTTAAATACCGCTGACAATCCAAAGAACAGGGGGGTATTTGCGAAGTTCAACCTCGAAAATGCGTCAGTCTTTATTGCGACAGGAGAGGAGTTAAAGTCCTTCTTTGTTCCGAGGCAAGTGTCGCCCAAAGTCTAAACTTTCAAATCGCTACTAACTTTTAACGAATGAAGCGCGATGAGGTGATGAGTCCGAAATGTGAAGACATTGCCAACATGCACGTCCAAGCACTCCTTGATAATTGTACTTTGAAATCCTACTACGACAGTGGCGTAAAGTCAACCGCTGGTCAAGTCTTTGATTCTTTTGGGCTAAACGTCGTTGTTGGTTGGCAAAATCAATGCGACTGATAAAAGATATCACCTGCCAATTGAGGGAATAATAACATTTCTGGCGGTAGAAACTTCATATTTAGCAAAGATAGCGTGAGCGAAGGAATATTCTACCAGTATTTTGGTCGTTTTCTTATGCTACCTTGGTAGGAACCATACGTATTTTTGAGGGTCGCATGAAGCATATTTACGTAGATAAATTTGAGAACATGACTCTCAGATTTACGTTATCTTGTCAATTGTATTTTATAGGAAAATGTATTTTTGGGTTGTTTTGCATCAAAGTTATTGAAGTTTCGATTATTTGAATCAAGCCTGGATTTAATTTTCCATCATAAAATCGTGACTCTGAGGGAAAACAAGAATATGGCTCATTCAAGAGAAGAACATGATGCAGTGGACATCTGTGCCGCACTTTTATCTTCAATCTATTTTCAAGAAAAATATATCATGTTCGTCTCCGATTCACCCTACAATAAAACCAAAGTTCGGGTAGAACTGATATGTAACATCACATGATACAAACGACATATTGACAACTGACCAATGGAGTTTCGCTCGACTACTAGGTGTTTACTCACATGCCACACAGTAGGCCAAAGAATCATTATTCACAGCTCAGGAAGCATTCTCAGCACTTTAACTTTATTCAAGCTGCAAGTTCAGGTCATTTGACGAACAGAAGGTTTCTGATAGCTTGAAACGGAAGTTTATATCCTGTATATTCGAAGAATATGAATCTAAATTTAGAGAAAAATGTTATCAAGGCGTGGCAGTATTTATCAGGGACAAGAGCTTCCTACCATATCGTGGAATGCTATAAGCTTATCTAGAGAATGTATATAATTTCTAGGAATTCATAACCAGTTACAAAAGAAGCGTAAGTGAGGTTAATAGAGTAACAGAGTCCAAACATATTTGTCTCGTCATTCTCGAAATTATTCCTCATAGTATAGACCCAAGAAGGAGTCTTCCTACTTTGGCTCAAATTATACAAATAAAATAAATAAATTCTCAACTGCTTATTATCTTCAACAAGAAACAAGAATAAAGTTATAATTCACATTCCTTAGCCCAACTTTTAATATAAGAAGTAAATTTATGAGAATCGGGTAAAACTGCTCTTTCTAGGCATAGAAGGCTATCTTACTTAGAATCATTATGTCTTATCATTTATATCGGAACCATTATATCGAAGCTATTGTGAATGAACAGTCTGAATGAACAGTCTGAACACATGCAAGCACAGATGTATAACTATGTCTCAAGCATGTCCTCCAACCCAACTCTGCCCTTCATTCTTCCCAAATTCGACACTTACAATCTACCATCCTTTTTGAGCACTCAATTTTAAACCCCTCAAGCTTTAACCTATCTCAGACTTCTCGTTGCAACAAAGATACAATGGTTGTTCTAACCCCTCTTCTCTGCCTTGTCGGCATATTTAAACTTGTAAGACTTCCACTTACGACATATTACTTCATGTTTGAAAGGCTGATAACCATTATCAGGCAATTGGTGTTCCTGTAGACGCTCCACTCCCTCTTCCTATCTCCGATTTGGTCTTCAGAGGCGAGCTCGGAGGTCACGAAGTCGAATTCAATGGTACTATCCAGGTAAGTTGTTTACTCCCACACCTCGAAGTTATCCCTAGAGAGATTATCCCGAAAGAGAATTAGCGAAATAGCCAGAATCCAATCCATCTTCAGAATCCACATCTCTCCTCCCATTTACTAAATCCCAACCAGGAAGTCTACGCCCAAGTCGCCGCCACCCACCCATCCTTCAACACCCGCTCCCAACTGGACACAAATATCGCCCTCGCAGCCGCCTCACCCATCCAGATAACCAAGAGAAACAAGGTAAATTCCTCAAAACGCCCATCATCCAACATTATCTTAGCATCACATCTCAGGCCCACCACTTCTGCAACCAAAACATCGGCAAACCCTGGCTCCCCGCAAAAGTAACCTACATCGAAGACGGCATCAAATACCTCAGTACATCCCCCTACCCCCTCCCCCATCCACCCCTATACCCAGACCTAACCATCCCCGCAGAGTCCAAAGGTAAATGCGGAGTCCAATCCGGGCACTGCGCGCGCATCTCCTGTTCCTGGGATTCCGCGATATTTCTCTGCAACGACGTAAGTCTTTGCGTTGTTGTTTAAATATGGGAGTAGGCTAATAGGGTAAGCGTCTGGATTTTATCGAGCCATCGTGTGCTTATCTGGCGTCTTATGCTGAGGATCTTATTGATTGGTGTAAGACGGAGGTGAGTGGGATGGGATCGGCGGTTGCGGGACAGTTGTTTGATACGGATAGTTATAATGTTTTGGTGAGGTATAGTAATTGCTAGACTGGATCAGACAGGCGTGAGTTTGTATGTGCAGGAGCTTCAGATTATGTGGTGTTCTGGTTTTGGTGGTCCGTTAGGAAGCTTCAAGTTATCTGATGTGTCAATTTTGGTGGTATGTGGTGGAAGACTAGGAAGCTTAGACGTTAATTCGATGTTATCCATTTGATAAGATATGTCTTGGTACCTATCGAACCCGTTGGGCTTAGCATTGATCTTTTTTTCTTTTTTCTAGTAAGCCTATTATTCTACCTTAGTGTACCATATGTTCGATATTCAAGTCGGTAGCTAGCTGAATAAGATAAGTGAATTACTTATAATTCCAATTATAATGAGCCACCCTCGGCATACCTCCCCCCGCAAACCCCCCTACAACATTACCAAACAAGCAAATTTGCATCACCACAAACCAAGAAGAGCTCTTAGTAGACACCTCATCAACGAACCGCGTAACACTACTTTAATTTAACGTCCACCTGCCCTGACCAAGCCAACAAACCTCGCATGCAAGTGAGATCAGTCATAAAAACCTAATAATAAACAGCTCCAAGCGGTAAAGCACACCAACATACCTTATCTCATGACTGCGTGATCAAATAGAATCCATACCACTCCAGGTGAGGCAAATCCTACGCTCGAATTACGATGAATGAAAAGTTTGGAAAATGATGGGAATGTTGAAAGGACTGTTTTCCAAATTAGCAAACCGTAAAGATTTGTTGAATCCATCCTGGATAGACATTCCGCGTTCGTTTTCCTGGCTTGAAGCCGAAGTTCATTCAGTCGAGATTCGCATTCTGGTGGGTGTTTTGAATGACGTTCGTTCCTCGATTCTAAGCTATGGGGAATAATGCAAAATTCAGAATCCACGGTGCGTAGAGGTCAAATAACGGAAGCGAGTTGAGCTCCATGAAGATTCATAGTGAGTTAATACTGAATACTGCGTTGGGATTGCTAAGACGGAGTGATTGAATGTATCAAAATTGATTCGAATAACCGACGCAGGCTACGCCATTCAAGACCAAACTGCTACCAATTAGTATATCAAGCCCCGTTCTCAATCTTCTTCTCCTTCTCTTTTATCACCACTCCACAAACTCTCCTACAGAATACGCAATTGCATTGTCTCCATTCGAAAGCGACCTCAATCCCAAAACAACACCACTGAACTCCAGGAAAATCCAATACACCAGCACCAAAAATGAGTCGCCCCAACGAGCGTCGCTCCTCCACAGCCTCAAACCGTGGCTCAAAACCCAAAGACCCGTACGCCCACGGAACCACACTCGCCAGAGATGGCACATACGGCACCATAAACGTCACACGCACCGAGACCCGTGGAACCAGAGACACCCCGAGCTCCTCCCGCAGACCCAGTAGCCCCGTCGTGCATGGAACGAAATTGAACAGAGACAGCCGAAGCTCAAGCACTCAGCAAGGATCAAAGATAGCCAGCCCTCGCGCTGAGACGATGTTGAATAGAGATCGCAGGGACTCGTCTTCCTCGGCGCGACCGTCGTCTTCGCGTCCGATTCCGCCGGCGAGTACGGTACTTCATCGTGATCAGAGCAGCTCAAGTAGACAGCCGCCACAAAGCTCCGTTATTCCACCAGCAAGGACGGTACTCCATCGAGATCAAAGTAGCTCAAGCAGACACCCGCCACATACCCAAATCAATACTCCACCAGCGAGAACGGTACTTCACCGCGACCAGCAGTCTCAGGCACCTGCTCCAGTTCAGAGTAATCGACAAAAGACATTGCTGAGAACCGAGCGAGATGTTGCGATGGCATCGCGTATGATGAATATTCAAAGTATGAACCCGAAGGAACGCCAGGAACAGGAGAAGTGGTGCCAAGAACAAATCAAGCTAAGCGGATCCTGTCCTGCGAGATTCGATTGGGTACGCAAGAAGAACGGATTCCACTGCAAAGGCGGAAATCATTTCATCACCGACAAGCTGCTGGCGATGGGGAACGGATTCTGCTATGTGACAAGCGAATTTTCTTATGATTGGTTGCTCCTTGCTGGACAATGCAATGACCCACGCGCCAATCAATGGTCAGGGCCATACAAACTCACTGGGGGCAATTTTAGACCACACCAGATGCAGGTACAGTACTGTGACGGTATCCCATGTGGTAAGCAAGTCCAAGGACATGAGCTTGGTATTGAGCCTATAACTCCGGCGCAATGGGCAGAATTGGAAAGCCGTCAGCACGCTCTCAGGGTTCACCTGGCGATGCACGGGAATTTTGAGGATAGATTGCACGCTGAGGACTGGCTTGCTATATTCAACCATGCCAGAAGTCCAAGCAGGATGGATAGGCTTGAGGCGGCCCAGGCAGTTGCTGAGATGCAAGCCGCGAGGCAGATGCAAGGATTAATCTGAATTCAAAGTCGTAATCGAGCTGCTCATGAGCAGGCTCCTTCCCGATCGAGTGGTCTTGGGCGATGAAAGTGGCTTGGAGAACAGTATAGCAGGTCAAAACGCGGCGTGATAGATAGACTTAGAGAGAAGACTCGGATACGAATCGCCATAGCGAAAATGTGTCCAGGAATCGAAGATTTATAACAACAATAGCGCAGGCGTGCAAATCCATGGATGGACCAGACCGTATTGATGTGCCGGGAAGATCTTTGCTGTGCGTAATTCCGTATGTATGGGCGATGCCGCTTCCGAAGTACGAACAACGTCTTCGATCATTTGAAGTGGCTTTCTGACTCTAGCTTGTTGCAGCTGCCTAAGAGACCCAAGAATACCACTGGGGTAAAGTTATAAAGCTGGCATTCTGACACAGCCCAGTTGAACCCAGGCTGTTTCCAGGGTGGTGTAAAATCATTTTTTGATGATGTTAGACTCGGGCCCGGATCGCGACATGCACTTTCAGTGAGGAGCAAGCGAGCAGCGATTGACATATTTTTGATGGCCCCTCCGCCTCCTTGAATTATACGAAAACCCAGACAGTTCTATGTTTGGCTAGTTCGCGCTGATGTTAGAAAATCCGCGTTATTCCTAGACGTAACAATCAATCATCGCGCACGACTCGTCAACTTCTTAAACTCCCCAATCGTAGCAAACGGGTGAGCACCAGCATCCTTCTCGCCCACATCCTCAGGAACAGCAACGACATTCTCGCCTCTAAAAATATCAAGCTTCGTATCCTTGAAATTGCGTGCGGAGATCTTATGCTCAAAGAGGATGTCTATCTCAGCATACGTCCTGCCTTTCGGCTCGGGAAGTCGAAAGTAGATCCAAACAACGCAAAGAGCGCAACTGCCAGCCCAGAAGAACGCGCTTTTGGCACCCCAACCCCAGCCAGATGGAGTTGGTGTGAGCTGATATGTGGTGAGGATGTTGACTACGATGCCGCCGATGTTGTAAAGATTCCGGGCCAGAACGATGGTCTTTGATTTCAGACGAGTAGATGACAGTTCAGCGACTAGAGCATAACAAACAGGTCCGACCGTTAGATCGTATACCAGCGTAAAGATGAGGAGCATAGAGCCAATTGCCCAGCGAGAGGCTTTGTTGCTTGATGGTGCGATTGATGCTAGACCGATGATCATGAGAAGTACCAAGAGACTAGCGGCTCCTTTGAGGTAAATAGAGCGGCGGCCAGCGCGTGACATCAGAAACCAAGATCCAAGTGTGCCAATTGCACCCAGGGCATATTGGGCCATCGATAAGTTAAAGGCGGATTCGGTTGGAAGCCCTGCTTGTTGGTAGAAATAGGTTGAATACCCCCTAGTACAAATTTAGCCATTTGTTCGGTATGTCGTTCTTCGTATTACATACATAAAAGTAGAACCACACAGAGCCTGGACGACCCAAGTCAAGCAAACAATCTCGGTGCGCCGGAGGTCGCATCCTCGGAAACAGTCGAGATATGAGGTTCCTTCCGAAACAGATTTTTCGAGCTCGTCTGTATGTTGCATCATGGCAATGGTATTGTCTGCATCGAAAGTATGATCACCTCGAGTCGTAAGTCTTAACAGTTGAGCTTTCGCTTCTTCAATACGACCTTTGCGAACAAGCCACCAGGGCGATTCGGGGGCAAAGATGCACCCAATCAAAATCGGGATGGGCCACATCCACTGAATGGCAAATGGGATACTAAAAGTCTATTAGCACTACAAAGACATGTACTCAACTATGCTTACCGATAAGCCCATTGGTCCTCTCTTGAGAGTAGTGCGCGAACAACACCAGAAGCGATGAACTGTCCCATGACCCAGCATAGGTTAACGTAGGTACAAAGATAGGCTCGGAGAGCAACAGGACAGACTTCGGAAGCGTAGGCCGTCGTGAGAGTTTGAAAAGCGCCCCTAAGACCGTCAATCACTGATACATAACTGGAGCCTGTGTTCCTACCAAGGAATTCCGCAGAGTATCTCTCCTAACAGAAGAACTGGAAGGGTTGGTGAGAAGAATGGAACGAAGATAACAGCAGTCATCATACACAGGGCTCCGATCATAGTTTTACGATAGCCATATTTCTCTGAGATAACACCAGTCGCGAAAAGTCCCAATATTTCTCCACAAAGAGCGCCGTTTGAGAGTCCAGATTTCCATGGAGCCGGTATTGTATAAGCGCCATCATCAGCAATGACCCCGTATTTCTGATTGAACTGCGGAAGAGCGTAGAAAGACGAAAGAAGAACTACGTCGTAACCTTCCATGATAATGGCAGTTGAAAGGAGGATAGACCACCCAACGGCCTTAGGGTAGAGTCTCAAAGCCTCTTTGAGAGTCATGTTATGTTCTTTGCGGGTGGCTTCCTGTGCATCTGATTGAATCTCCGCGAAGCCGTGAACCGCGACTGATGCTCTTCGAATGAACTCATCATCTGCGTGGAGGGTAACGTTCTCAATGGGCGCCTCTGCGCCACCGGATCCGCTGCCAGATGCCATGAAGTTGAATAAGGGTAACGAGCCCAATCTGTGAAGGCTATTACCGAAGGAAGCTCCTTGCTCTCAAACTAAACCGAAGATCGCGTGTACTAAACATCCTTTTCAGAAGCAATAGGTTTGTTGGTGTAACGGTAACGGTCTCTCATCTGAAGAGAGAATAATGTGATGGTTCGAAGCGAGGGGGCACTAGCTCCGCAAGCTGGCGGGACTTGGATCACGCCACCCACGGTCTGCTACCTTCCGCCGGCGAGTTGGAAAACGTCGCTGAAGTCGGTGAGTTCATGAACCAAAGTTCAGATTTGACTGACGGCCGTTAAAGAATGGTCTTCAGTCGCAATAACATGGAGCTGTCTCATCGAAGCACGCGGGGTAGAAAATTTCTAGGTCTGGACTCGACCAGAGCTATTCTGTTGCGGGTTAGTACCAGGGGGGCGGCACCAGTCCATACAAGGATCGTTATGCTGTCACCAAATGCTGGACTGGCGTCTAACAGCTCGAGCTATGGATTATGCGAAATGCAGAGCAGAGGAATCCTGTCGCGGGAGAGGGTAATAACAGAGCAGATTGATTGAAGAGAAGTTGTTTGACCCCGGATTTGTTGCTCGGTAGTGCAGCACCAGACGGGTTCTAGGACAGAACGAGTATTAATTCCGACCCCGCATTTCTCTCACCGACTCGCGGTGAGCATTGAGTTCCCTCGAAGAATATCGAGAAAAATGATTCGACAATGTTCAATTGACTCTACTCATTCGGTCAGCACGTGTTGAGCAACTGTAGGTTAATCACTCCGAAGATGATCACTGCATTCTAGAAGCTCATCTCAAGTCGGGCCCCTGTTTCTGGGGAAAATGAGTGGGACTGGGCAGACAATATGACTGCATGTGCAAGGTCGAAAAGAGGGATGTGTGCCTCGTTGATTGGGGGAGTTCTCTGAGCATGTCTATTCGCAGCTTAGGGGTATGGAGCATGCATCGACCGATTGGGGAGTGGCAGACGCGAATACGTTGAAAAAGTCAACTCCACAACACAAGCCGTTCCTGACTGCACCAGGACGGCTTCCCCTCGGGACCCTCGATCCGACAACCGACAAACGACGATTCTTTGGACAGTCCTCTACCCTGATCACCGGCTCTCGTGAGACAATTGGCTTGCACAATGGAGCATAGCCAGTGACGGAAAAGCTTCAAGTCTCGACAATCTATGACAGAAGGCTCGGATTCATATAAGTTGACCATGTCCACCCCCGCATCGAAGCCCCTGGAAAGTCTTGCTGAAGGCGACAGCTGAAGAAGGACCTTACGTCCGCATTAAGCACCTCGACTTAACCTTCCTATGCGAAGCAGGGACTGGCTTTCGTGTCCTTGTCCTCTTCCATTATAAGGCCAGCGAGGTACTCGAGCTTTTGCGCAACAGATAATATTGTCGCTGCTGATAAGTCTCCGCGTTGATTCACCTGGTGGACCTGAAATCAAGCAAAATCCCGTCCAGAAAGTCCTCTGCCTTGCAGTCCAATTCCAACTTTTTAACCATGTAGGACAATTGCGCAGACTGATAATCCGGCAGAAATCGAGAGAACGAATGCTGTCAAACTTCGATGAAAAGCGAACGCCTTTTGCGGAGCCATGGCAATGCCACTGGATCGAAATGCAGATTTCACCGCTGTGACCTTGCCCCATTCCTCTTCGTCTTCCTTAAGTAGTCGTAATCAATTCCTCGAGGTCAGAGAAGCAAGTGTATTCGTTATTTGGTGACATCGAATCATCGAATCCCCGGTGTCATACTCATTTCTTTCGACTTTGAACTGTGCCAATGCAAGACATGCCGGAGGTGTAGAAGCACGATGAAAGAGGCTGAACACAGCGTGGGTTGCTTCGACGCGTCCTAAAAGCTGGAGTCAATGGATTGAGCGCGTGCGTTTTTCATGGAACGAATAATCGCAGAATCGAGTATATTACCTGCCGCGCTACATGACGCGATTGGAGTCTGATGGCTCTGTGGATAGAAATATGTAGGGAGTTTGGGACGCATGATTGGCAAAACGCAGATGCACCTGCAGCTGCTACGGTGGCCGAGAATAACCTTGAGCCTCAGGCGCCCACCGATTTTTTCCCCATACTCGAGCTCGTGGACCTTCTCAACACTACATTGAGTGACACCCGGGTTCCAATTCCGTCACGCTCAAATCCGTTCCTGCTATACCCTATTTTTTCCTGGTTCAAAGTACTCTGGCTCAGCTACCACACTGTTTTCATATCTCAGCTGTCATATCATGGCCCACCAAGCCCTTCTTCATAAGCACCTTCAAAGTCAATTCCCTCGATGAAAGAATCCCACCCAGCCTGTCACAGGTTAACAAGAAAACGAAAAGAAGAAGCCGACAGGCAACTAACCCAATCTATATCCATGTCATTGGAGAACTCCCAGTTTTGTGGCTCTGGCAGCTTTTCTTCAGTTAGGCAACCTGACTGAGCATACAATTCGGATCCCCCGACAGAGGATGGTTTTGGGGTACTATTTACGACTTCGAACGTCAGGAGCATATCGGAGAGTGTTTGGTACGTTCTTTTAGCATCGGAAGAGGAGTTCCGCACCTCATTCCAAATTGCACAGGAACGCGTCAAGGCCTTTTTCAGAACATTGAAATTCGGCGGACCATCTACAGCTGGGCATCGCCGCTGATGATCCAATTCAAGACTTAGTATCATCCCAGCCAGAATGAAGTCGTGCCTGGCATGCGACAGGTTGTACCAGACAAACAACGATCCTGGTATTAATGCGAATCTATGGAAGAGTTCCTGCTGGGCTAATAGCTCCAGTGCCGACGAGACGCATCGATCTCGAGATAGTTTAAATCGTGCTTCTAATCTGCCTCTATTAACGTACCTTCGATGTAGAGCGCACATTGCCCGGTGGTAGAGGAACTTCATTTGCACAGCTGAAAGTTCACTGGCCGCTTTGCTCTGAGATTCGGAGTCGATAACTACGCCAAGCATATTAGGAGGAAGCTGCTGATATGTCTCTCTTAGTTGATCATCGAGCTCAACAACTTTATCATAGTCAGTTGATAATAGCTCATTATTCAGGTCGCTAATCCCCGCGAGGACATTCAAAAGCCTTCCTTTTGCGATCAAGTACGTGACCGGTGTCCATTCTGTCAGTGGCCGTGACTCTGGCAGTTCGGTGGTGTCTGGAGTTAGCTCCCAGTCGTATAGATTTCGTGGCTCCAGTGTATCCGCATAAACTCTGGGCATCATACTTGGAAAGCCGGCAAGAAAAGATGCGATACAATCTTTTCCAACTATGCCGAGCCAAATGCGGCGTCTATACTCCGCTTGCATCACCGAAATCGATGCTATCTGCGAGGGATCACGATGATAGCCCATGTTGATGGCGGCGCGTATTACCACACCTGTCATCATCCAAAGCCCGCGGCTGTTGTCATCATGCCTAGCCAGCTCTGCAGTAGTGTTGAGTAGTAACGTTTCCAAGGTATATGGCAAGCACTTTGCAATATCTCCTTTCATCAGACACTGTGCCGTTCGCATACGATACTGTTCATAGAGTACCCTAGAACTACCTTTATACTCCGGTGGTTCATTTCCGGCCAAATGATAGGACAGCATCGTCACAGCGAGAATTGAGAACAGCAAACCTATCCACATCACACTGGTATCCGAAGGGTTGTTCCAATGCTCTTCGTACTACATTTTACTCAGCAGATTTCTGGACAAATTTTATAGCCAGGCAGACACTACCTGTTGCATGAAATTTTGCTGATATACGACAGCTAGTTAAGGTGTCAGAATTTATGTTCGTTGAATATTGGGGCCGAACTCACGAGCAGTAGGTATGGCAAAATTCTTATGGTCAAAATATTGACGGATCAGGCTATCGACTTCAGATCTCGGTGGCAAAGCTGCAGACAAATCCGTTTTATTTACCGCATCTTTCCTTCCAGACAAAAAGGCGGATCCGTCAACGTAGTAAGAGAGAGTTTGCTGGGTTTCTTTTTCGGATAATTCATCCTGGCTTTGATTCCAAAATCTCTTCAGCTCGCTGACCTTTCTCTCGGTTAGATAGAAAATCTCATTGACTGATCATATCCATTTTCAACATGAGAATGATATCAGTGGATCCGGCTAGTGCAGAAATTACTTACCTCGCGAAAAACATTACTCCAGTTATCGGAGGCTTTATAGACAGAATGCGATCCATCAAACACAGTTTCACCCGTGCTGGTTGGCGATGTTACTTCGACCCCACCATTTCTTGTTTCTGCGTCAAAATTTTCAACATCGTGATGCTTATTTGAATTATTGCAGTCTTCTGGAGGCTTTGGTTGTTGATTTTGAAGCATCAGACTCTTCACCAAACTCTCTAAACGATCTATCCGTTGTTGCATGCTGTCTGTTACCGCAGTAGTGGGGGCACTCGTCTTCAAACCTCTCCATTTGCAATTAGACTGTTCCCCCCGAGTCGTGCAGTTTTGACAAGGCTGCTCTCGGTTGCATTTCAATCTGAGGGGTCTTCTTGTCAGCTCCTCGCAATTCCGCAGAGGGCGGATGTGATATATTATATCTTACTTTCTCATCCGACAGGGATCGCATGACAGCGTGGCACGAGGGCGTCTACCCGGTTTTTGAATGTGCTTTACAATATCATTCTCCACGGACTTACTACCTTGGGTTGGCATGATTTCGAATCGTTATCAAAATCTTTCCTTGGTGGTCGACAAAGCGGTTGAATAAAACCTGTCGAGGACGGCTGGCTCAACATTAAGCGGCTGATCTTACACACGTGACTTTTGTCCGCGGACATTTCCTTGTTACCAGACGTCCTATCGGATTTTCAAATATGGCCGGTATTTCGGGCGCGATGAGAGAGTAAAGACCGGTAATAGGCATTAACCAGCTCCGTTCTGGCGCTACTGCCATGGCCGTCTAGGTGGTTTAAATAACTACTTAATTGTTCCAAAATCACCACCACATCATACACTTTCAACAACACCCATCTTTCCGCCTTTCACCTCAAGTTATCACTTTTATATTTTCTACGCGATATGGCTCTCAGTGTTAGGGACTTTTTACATGTTCAACTCTTTCTTGATATTCCGAAACCTACGGCTTCATTTTCAGGCAAGACAATCATCATAACTGGCGCCAACTCTGGGCTTGGTAAAGAAGCCGCTAAGCATATCGTTGCTTTGAGCGCAAGCAAGGTTATCTTGGCTTGTCGAAGCGTATCGAGTGGAAAGGCTGCGAAGCTTGAGATAGAAACAGCTTTGAAATGTCGCACAGATGTGTTGGAAGTGGTTCGTAAATCAATTTCTTTAAACTGAGCTTCATTACCTCAGGCGACCTCCTACCCAGAGATGTCACAAAACTTAACGAGATACGGGACTCTCGTATTACATCTATACTGACACTCTAGTGTTCAGTGGGAACTTGATCTTGAATCAGACATCTCAGTCAAAGCCTTCGCCAACAGAGTCAACCATCTCCCCCAATTAGACGTCCTAATCAACAACGCAGGCATATCAGCCGAGAAATTCTCACTCGTCTACGGAACCGAGAGAACACTTGGAGTCAACGTCATTGGAACTTTCCTTCTCTCCCTCCTCGTCCTCCCTAAACTCCGCGAAACTGCGAAGAAGTTCAACACCACACCACACATGACATTCGTCGGCTCAGCTATGCATTCCACTGCCAACTATCCCAAAAAATTTGATGGCGATTTCTTCACATGGTCGTGTGAAAAGGAGAATGTGAATTTGAATAATCAGTATTTTTACACACGATCTAATATCTTGTTCTTTTTCAGCTAACGAAATGCGATTAGATACGCACTCTCTAAATACATCCAACTCCTCCTCGTCAATAAACTCGCCTCTCACATCGACCCTCTCCCCTCAACCACCTCCAAAGAGTCCAACAAAATCATCATCAACTCCCTCGACCCCTGTTTCTGCGGCACCACCGGCCTCTTCCGCGATGTCTCGGGTGGGAAGCGGATCTTTCTTAAGATTTTTAATTTGTTTTCTCGGACCCCTGAGAAAGGATCGAGGTTGATTGTTGGTGCTGCGGCGGCGGGGAGAGAGACACATGGGGGATGGTTGAGGGCGGGCGAGGTGAGGGAGACGGTTGAGATGGTTAGGGGGGTTGAGGGGGTGGAGAGGGGGGAGAGGGTTTGGAGGGATTTGGTGGGGAGGGTGGAGGGGTTGGGGGTTGGTGTTGGGGGTTTGGTGGAGGGTTAG